>NC_135511.1:16272191-16497191 GCF_051989575.1 Stigmatopora nigra | reverse complement strand
TGAAAATGGAATATTCAGGCCTTCTAATTCAGTTCATTTAATCCAATTTTTAAAACAATATCTAAATATTATATCTAAAATGGTCCGGCCCACATAAAATCAAGTTGACGTTAAAGCGGCCCGCGAACCAACCCGAGTCTGACACCCTTGATTTAAAGCATTTTTAAAATCTCATTACACCCAACAATAAGATAGAATGGCTTGTATCACCTTGCACTCGAACCCAATGGTTTTTTCCATCATCTCCAGCAGGGCTACTAGCCAAGCAGGTGTAAAGACCTGCATCTTCCACCTTGGGGAAGACAGTATCAATCACTACAAGTATCAGTTTTAGATATTCTATACATTTTTTACACTGTAAATGAAACAACAGCATTTTCCCTCTGAGTTACAGTCCATTTTTTGGACATTTGAGTTAAAAATCTAGCAGTTTACAACAAAGAAGTTGCTAATTTGTACCTGAACTTTGTCAATACTGAGAATCTGTCCATCCTGCTGAATGAAGTTACTTCCTTCTAATGGACGACCATCCTTGAGCCAACTAAGAGTGGGAGGCGGAACTCCCACTGCTGAGCACTCCAACTTCAACGGGCTGTTTATCGCAATCGTAAGTTCTTCTGTGTTACCCGTCCTGGATATCTTTGGAGGCTCTGAATCAAATGGTGATTTGTCAGTTCATACCAGGACTTAAAAAAGGGACTGTCTGTTTTGCAATTGAGATTTTCTGGTTATTATAATTACCAAGAACGGTGAGATTAAAACTCTTGGTGCTGCTTCCAGCCTGGTTGCTGGCCACACAGCTGTAAAGGCCTGCGTCTGAAGGTGCCACGTCAGGCAACTGTAGTCGTGTCTCTTGTCCATCCAGCAGCAGGTTCCGGTGGAGGGACAGTGGTTGGTTGTCCTTCATCCAAGTCAATGTTGGAGGAGGAATGCCACGGGCCTCACAGGTAAGGGTGACTAAGGATCCTTGGACAACAGTCACTGGCTCAACCGGTTCCACATGATCCACACCAGGGGGCACTGTGAAGCGTTTAGAATTTAACATGAATCCAAAATCCAACAGACATATAGCACTAATACGATTTTGTTCATCATTTGTCATCAATTGTGTGTTTGGCGAGCTTTTTTGGAACAGTTCGATTTATGGGATATACCAACAAATGTAACTTACTAATGTAAATTAGTACATATATGGCTCTTTTGTATTAAACTATGTGAAATAATGTTACCTTGGACCTGGACATTATAGCTAAGTTCAGCAAGACCAGCTCGACTGCGAGCAATGCATGTGTAAACTCCAGCGTCTGATAATTGGACGGGAGAAATCCTAAAAGAAGCCAAAAAAAAGTCTTGTAAGCATTTCTTTCTTCCAAAAATTTGACCAAAAATACAGTATTAATGCGATACACAGACCTTAGTACTGAGTCCCCAGAGGACAGACGTGTATGGGGTGATAGAAGTAGTGGCTCTCCATTCTTAAGCCAGCTGATCTGAGGTGGTGGTTTTCCATCAGCACGGCACTCAAGAGTCACACCAGTGTCCTGTATGGCCTGGACCTCTTTGGGTTCAGTGGTTTCCCCCAGAATTGATGGTTGTACTGTAACGAAATAGCAAAAGCTTTACACAAGGGGTGCTTAACACGTGTCTCAACGCCCTTATGTGTGAAGCCAGGCACCTGGCCTAACATAAACGAGCAGTGACAGTTGCTTGTTAAGTGATACATTGATCTTGGACACTTCAAATATGTGCCAGTTGCTTGTTAAGTGATACATTGATCTCGGACACTTCAAACTTGTGCCAGTTGCTCGATAAGTGATACATTGATCTTGGACACTTCAAACTTGTGCCAATTACTGATTAAGTGATACATTGATCTTGGATACTTCAAACATGTGCCAGTTGCTCATTAAGTGATACGTTGATCTTGGACACTTCAAACTTGTGCCAGTTGCTCGATAAGTTATACATTGATCTTGGATAATTCAAACATGTGCCAATTACTCATTAAGTGATACATTGATCTTGGACACTTAAAACATGTGTTTCAATGATATGCCTTAATTCGGGAAGCTTTGGTGGTGAAGAGATTGGAGCTGACTTGAATTGTAAATGTGGTTATGCCACATGCATCAACATAAGTTGTAGGAATAAATAAATATATATTATACATCTTTATGACTTGATCATTTCTTGAGAAAAAGAAACTATGACAGTTAAAAATCAGAACTTACCAAGGACAAAAAGGGTATAGATCTTGCTTTCCTGACCAGCAATGCTGACAGCTAAACAAGTGTATGTCCCAGAATCCTCAGGAGAAAGCCTTAGTAGAGTTAACGTGCTGCCATCGGGAGTCACGCTGGTAAAGAATAAGTGCAAAATAGTTTATATGCTAAGATTATCATTATATAAGCTACCGAACATCTGTAGACCAGCTGCTGTTAATGCTATTCAATGATTATAACATAAACACATCCATTTGTCTCTCTACATATTCATCTCTAATGCCTAGAACTTTCAGTGTTAATGATTTCTAGTACATTCCAGAAAGCTTTAGGGGAAAGACCAAGATGAATAGTTGTGCCGGCTGTAAAACAAATTCAGCTACTTGCTAGAAACATGGTATATTATGACTATGAGCTCATTCAGTTTATTATTTTACAGTGAAGGATATGGATTAGAAATAACTTACGTAATATGGCGAGAATCTGACCCTTCCAAAGTCAAACCGTTTTTGAGCCAGCTAAGGTGAGGTGCAGGGTTTCCTGAAGCTTTACACTGGAGTGTTACCTCTTCTCCAATGGCTGCACTCATTTCCGATGGATGATCAGAGTCCAGAATGGTGGGCGATACTACACAGAAAAAAAAATACATTTGGTCAGTGAAAATAATGTTTCTTAAACCTTTTTATAAAACACCCATTTGAGTTTGATATTCCATTCCAATTTGACTGAGAGAGTTAAACTGGAATGGACATCCAGTGCAGTCAAAGACCCTGAAAGCATAATTATTCACCAATCGTCCTCCCAGTTTAAATGGAAAACGAAGTAATTAAATTTTCCCATTGTTAATTTAATAATTATTTTATTCATGTGTATTTACATGGCTATTTATAAAAATATTCATTCATTTTCACAAGGGATTTGGGGGGGTACTGAAGCCAACTATGAACACCAGGGATCAGCCAATCGCATCACAGAAATATATCTAAAAATAATTATAAAAATACAATTGGAGTATAGCAAATTTTTGTATTGTGGCCTACATGATCCAAAATGGGATGTCCAAGTCTTTATAAAGTTAAGTAAAATTTTGTTTAAATGACCAAAAAATAAAAACTCGGTCCAAGTCTTTATAAGATTAAGTTAAATTTTGTTTAAATGACCAAAAATAATAACTCGGTCCAAGTCTTTATAAGATTAAGTTAAATTTTGTTTAAATGACCAAAAATAATAACTCGGTCCAAGTCTTTATAAGGCTAAGTAAAATTTTGTTTAAATGGCCAAAATGACCATAATAACTTAGTCTATGAAGGGCAAATAAATTTGTATTAGGAATAACTATAATTCTTTCATACTGTATCATTCCTTACCATGTACTGTGAGAATGTATTCCTTTTGTTCCTGTCCTTCACTGTTCTTAGCCATACAAGTATAAGTTCCCGAATGGGACAAGGTAAGAGGCCCCAGCTCCAAACGGTTCCCTCGAATGGACCACTGCCACTGTAAGCTGCTCTCTGCAAGAAAACACGTTCCAACATTACACTTAGTACAAAATACCAATACGGTTCGTTTCTAGCCGATGTCTAACCAATGGGTATTCCATCCTTGAGCCACGTGATGCTTGGTACGGGAACCCCTGAGGCCTCACAGCGAAGTGATACATGGGAACCCAGGGTGAAGTTTAGAGTCTCCTGGAGAGGTCCATCAAGGACAGGTGGAACTGCCAAAGGAATTGTACTATAGTTTAAAAACTCTTGCTCTCGTAACAGAAGAGATAGTTTCACCATACCATAAACCGCCAATCTGAATGTCCGGTCCACTTCGCCAGCTACATTAGACACTTTGCAAGTATAAGTGCCTCCATCTGATATCTGTGAGGGAACAATTTGGTAGTATGGTGGCATGACTTTTGGGGTTGGTGCTCGGACGTTTGGTCACCGGTCGTTTGGTCGCTGGTCAAATGGTGACAGAGAGTTTACTGATGAAACCAGCTCTCAGAATTATATTCATGAGAGGGAGAGTTTAATATCTAAGAGAGAGAGTTTAATATCTAAGTACTGCATAATATCTAAATACTGTTTAATATCTAAGTACTGCATAATATCTAAATACTGTTTAATATCTAAGTACTGCATAATATCTAAATACTGTTTAATATCTAAGTACTGCATAATATCTAAGTACTGTTTAATATCAAAGTACTGTTTAATATCTAAGTACTGTTTAATATCAAAGTACTGTTTAATAACAAAGTACTGTTAAATATCAAAGTACTGTTTAATATCAAAGTACTGTTTAATATCAAAGTACTGTTTAATATCAAAGTACTTTTTAATATCAAAGTACTGTTTAATATCAAAGTACTGTTTAATATCAAAGTACTGTTTAATATCAAAGTACTGTTTAATATCAAAGTACTGTTTAATATCAAAGTACTGTTTAATATCAAAGTACTGTTTAATATCAAAGTACTGTTTAATATCAAAGTACTGTTTAATATCAAAGTACTGTTAAATATCAAAGTACTGTTAAATATCAAAGTACTGTTAAATATCAAAGTACTGTTTAATATCAAAGTACTGTTTAATATCAAAGTACTGTTTAATATCAAAGTACTGTTTAATATCTAAGTACTGTTTAATATCTAAGTACTGTTGAATATCTAAGTACTGTTGAATATCTAAGTACTGTTGAATATCTAAGTACTGTTTAATATCTAAGTACTGATTAATATCCAAGTACTGTTTAATATCTAAGTACTGTTTAATATCTAAGTACTGTTTAATATCTAAGTACTGTTTAATATCTAAGTACTGTTTAATATCTAAATACTGTTTAATATCTAAGTACTGCTTAATATCTAAGTACATGACTGGCGACCAAATGTCCGGTAACATTTGGGGTTTGATCGTTTGTGTTCCCAAACCTCAACTCCTGTGATCTCCAGTTGGTGGCGATCTGTCTTCAACCCATTACCCGCAGCTAGTTGGAGTCCATTTTTATACCATGTGACCTCCGGCTCGGGGACACCATGAGCCTCACATTGCAGGATAACCGAGGAACCAAGCTGAGGGGTCACCACATCTGACTCAGCATCAAGACGATGCTTCAGGGTGGGCAAGACTGTTGGTTTGTATTCAGATTAAGTAGGTGATGTCAGTGGGATTCATTCCAAATTGCTGTGATTCACTTATGAATGACGTATTCTGTATGACAGCTGTGGTAAACATTTTTTTTTTGATTTGATCATCTGTGTATGAAGCTGACGTCTGCAGATGTCTCACCATAAACACTCAGGAAAAGACTCTTCTGATCCTGGCCAGCTGAGTTAGACGCCGTGCACACATATTGTCCCGCATCGTCCACTCTTGCCCGGGGCAGTTGGAGCATCTGGCCACCTGAAATCGTCAACAAGACACATACGATGATTTTCTAGCATACACATTATATGCCTGAAAGAATAAATGACGAAATCTTAAAAACTGGTATATCCTGATCAATGTTCCCTCTAATTTTTCATGTAAAACATGCTGTAAAACACGAAAAAAAACATAAGAGTGGACAGAACTACTGCCACTGGCTACCGCGTAAACGGCGCCATCATGGGGAAAGGGGTAAAAAAAAAAGTTTGGATTTTATTTACTGCGCGCCATATGATTGCTGCTGCGCAGAGAAGACGAGAGTAGTGTCAATTAGACGGAACATTGATCCTGATTAATCATGAATTGATCTAACCTGGTAATATGTGGACACCAGAACTGAAGTGGAGGACTTGCCCATCTTTGGTCCACGTGATATCTGGTGTAGGGTACGCTTGTACATCGCATAGTAATGACACCATGTGACCCTCGGTTACGGTCACTTGCTCCTCTTTAGGGCCTAAAATTCTTGGTGGAACTACAGCAGATAATAAGAAAGTTGTACATCAACTTGAGATACGAGTTAAAATATTCAGCTGTCACATCTAACTGAACAATGGGATGGTGTTTCTTGCCTTGGACGGTTAAACTGAAGAGCTTCTCAACTGATCCAACCTTGTTTTCTGCTATGCATAGGTAACCGGCCATATCTGAAACCTGCACGCTGAGGAGCTATATAAAATCGGTAATTTTAGTATACAGCAGGTCATATTTTGATCTATCTATTCGGTAGGACAACATTTTTTACCTGTAGTTGTGTCTTGTCTTCACTGATGACATGTTGTGCGTCAGTGTCAACGGGCTGTCCGTCTCGAAGCCACGAGATAGCTGGACTTGGATGTCCAATTGCGTCGCAATGGAGGGTCACGGTGCTGTTGACTACTGCTCCTATTTCGTCTATGAACTCCTCAGATGCCCCCGTTATCACCGGGGATACTGAAAATGTCAAATGTTGTTAAGGAATGGGCCCAACTAAAAGATCAATGCTAACGACTTATTGTAAATACAAACACAACATAATCAAAGTAACAAGGTTGCAAATTTGCATTATTTTTAGCTTTTTGAGCTAATGTATTTTTCTGACTATTTGGCGCATCGTATTTTTAGCCGCAGTGTCAATAACGAGTACTATTTATGTATTTTACACACACAAAAATGCACCGTTCTTTTAAACGCAGCAAGGCATGGCATATATATATATATATATATATATATATATATATATATATATATATATATATATATATATATATATATATATATATATATATATATATATATTATATATGGATAAATATTGAACTGTAATTTTTTATATTGCTTTTACTGATTAAACAGTGTTAAATGCATATTGAAATGTTTCATTACTTATTTTTATCATATTTGAAACATTGTTTAATAAAACAAATATTCCCACTGTTAAAAAGGACAAAAATAGAGGAAATAAGAAACTTAAGATTAATGTTAATAAACGATTTTATGTAAGTTTTAAAATTAAAATGTTCCTTTTTTTAGGCTCCATCACCCCACAAAACCCTAATGAGGATAAAGCGGTCCAGAAAATGAGATAAAAGGAGGAGATTTATTTTATTTTTCATTTAAATTCACTCAATGATTTAAAATAGACTGAATGGGAAGTAGTAGAGATGGCAAGCACCGAGCTAAAGGTCTGATTTTAGGAAAAGAAAATAATACAAAATATGGTTATCCTTACCCAAGACTTCCAGCTGAAAATGCAAATGGTCTTCACCAGCCTCATTGACAGCCTCGCATGTATACTTCCCAGCATCTGCTTTCTGCACTCGTGTAATTTGAAGCACCTGTCCACCTGAGGACAAACCAGATTGGTCATTTATGAAAAAAAACTGATCTCACACAACTATTCAAAATCTAACCTGGCAATAACTGTACTCCATCGGCAATAGCCAGCTTGTGTCCATCTTTGTACCAGTTGAGTTTGGGTGGAGGAATAGCATTACTTTCACAGGACAAACTTATGGGATGGCCGAGGATGACCTCTCGTTTATCCACCATGGCATCTTTGCCCTCATCTTCCCGATCTTCAGTACCCCAGGCGGCTTCTCTGTTCACCACCCGGTGGAGTACTGGTGGAACTACAAAAAATCATCTTCATTTAGAAACTTTTCATATAACTTGGCATATAACTCAATATGACACACCTTGTATATTAACATGGAAATATCTCTTGTCTTCTCCAGCTGAGTTGGTGACAACGCAAGTGTAGCGCCCCTCGTGGGATAGCATGGCATTTTCCAGATGTAGGAAAGCGCCATTTTCTGTTATGCCAAGGTGGGTGTTTCCTGTTAATAACTTAAAAGGGGAAAATATTGAGTTAAATCAGGTTTTAAAGTAAGTGAGAGTGTTTTTTGGTGGTCTGTGTTTACCTGGCCGTCTTTGAACCAGGCAACCTTGGGCTCAGGAAAACCTTTGGCCAGGCAGGTGAGGGTTAAACTGCCATTGATTCGGACTTTTGCTTCTTGAGTGTCGAGAGATGTTGAGTCCCCTTCTATTTGAGGGGGGACTTAGTAGAGGGGAGAAAAAGCAGAATCAGATGTATTGTTTTATGAACATTTAAGCATTATTACAGAATTTTCTGGACTACAAATTGGACTTTTTTATAGTTTGATTGGGTGTGAAATGAATATTCAACCACTTTTAATTTTTTTTTTTACTCTGACTCTTATTTTTTTTTTAAAGTACGCATTATCTGAAAAACAGATGCCTATTTAGCACATTCTACTATTGTTAACCATATTAGATATAATATTTAGATTTTTTTTATGAATGGATTAAAAGAACTGGATTAAAATCCCTGAATATTAATTTTTTTATAGATCTAAAACAATGTTTATTTTAGCTTTTTTTTAAAATATTTTTAGAATTTACAAGATGATTTTTGAACTAAAAACACAGAAAAAATGATTTAAAAATTACAATTATTGATTTAAAATAGGGAAAATTATATCTTTATATATATAGTAAAATACTCTACATTTTAATTTGATCCTAAAACAGAAAGTCGGCACTCATGATTGACATTCCCGGGCCACACAAAATGATGTGGCGAGCCAGATTTGGCCCCTGGGCCGCCACTTTGACACACATGACTTGTATTCAAGTGCAATTTATATATTTTTGTGTGTATATTTTGACTGGTGCAACCTAATGTCCGAAAAAAAATTCTATACATATAATATGTGAAAGTCAGTCTTACCCAGAACTCTAAGAGAATAATGCTTAACAGCAGTCCCAGCTGGATTGGAAGCCCGACAGGAATATAAACCTGTGCTGTCCCCATTTGCCGAGCCCACCCTTAGAGCCTGCCCACCCTGGGTGTACGTCAACTGGGGGCTGGACACAATAGCCTGGTTGTCTTTCAACCAGGTAATACTTGGCGATGGTGAACCTTCAACTTCGCAGAGCAGAACTAGAGAGAAACCAAGCACTACTGACACATCTGAAGTCTCACTGGAATCCTTGATTGTTGGTGGAGCTGCAAAAAAAAGAAAATATACAAAATATTAGAGGAAAAAATGGATTTATCATGGCCTGAATGTTTTTCTATGAACTGGGTCCTGCCAAAAGGATGACATATACACCTGTTGTCTATAATCTACACTATAGTAACATATATTTCTAATACCGTATTTTCACGACTATAAGGCGCACTAAAAAGTCTTAAATTTTCTCCAAAATAGACAGTGCGCCTTATATATGGAAAAAAAACTGAAAACCAAAAACGAAAAACCACCACTGTCGGATATTAAAAAAACACAAACGCCTGAACTGAAACAATACTGTTAAATATGTAGATCAGCCGTCTTAGTTTACAAAATCTTCCATCATACAGCTCCTCCCCCACTGCAAGATTTTATACCGAAAAAAATCCAAAACATCAACAATGGCTGGCTCTACAGGTGACTGTGTAGTGAGTGAATGCTTCATACCTGGAAGTCAATAGAAATTACCGTATTTTCACGACTATAAGGCGCACTTAAAAGTCTTATATTTTCTCCAAAATAGACAGTGCACCTTAAAATACAGTGCGCCTTATAATACGGTGCACCTTATATATGGAAAAAAATGTCATTCATTGAGGGTGCGCCTTATAATGCGGTGCGCCTTATATTCGTGAAAATACGGTCATTATGTGAATGGAGAAAGAAGAAGATTGAAACCTTGCACAGTTAGTCTGAACTGCCTTGTCTGTGTCCCTGCATTGTTGCTGGCCATACACTGGTAAAGTCCTTGATCTCTTAGCCGGACAGATTTCACTTTCAACACTTGACTGTCTTCGATGAACTCTACGTGTGGATCTCCATCTCGAGACAGAACTCTGATAACATGGAAAATACAGTAAACACTATATCAAATCCTTGAGGTTCTTGAATTGAAAAGTAAAAAGTCTAAGAATGGAAAAACACTTACTCTCCATCGCGACTCCATTCCACTTTGGGTGAAGGACTCCCACTAACTCTGCATTGAAAATCCACTTCCTGGCCCAGGACTGCTGTTACTTCTTGTAGTTTGGATGTTCCAGAGATCACTGGTGGAGCTAAGACAATAAAAGTATAAGACGCATATTGGCATTATTTCATGTTATTCATTAAAACATCAACAACAGACATGCAATATTGAATGAAAGTTACATTTTCAGTAATTCTGGAAGTTTTGTTTGCCAGAACTTTACCATGCTTTGGTAATTTTAACAGTTACAGTAAATTTATAATGACATTATAGTATTCTTAACTCACCTTGAACTACAATGTGATATTCCCTCCTTGCTTCCCCAGCTGAATTTCGAGCTATACACGCAAAAATTCCAGCATGTTCCTGATGGACTCTGTAAATTCTGAGTAGACGGTTCCCATTTTGCAGATAAAGTCCAGGACTATCCACCTGTAGAAACAGAAATCATCAACTGTCTTGATTGATCATCATCATAATTTCACATTATATTTCATAGCACCTTTCAGAACACTTTACAACCATATTTTCACAGACATAAAGTAAATAACCCACAGTTTAAACAGAAAAATCGGCCCGGTGGATAGAAGTTAGCACATCGGCCTCACAGTTTTGGGTTCCAGGGTTCGATCCCAGATTCCCAGGTGGCGCCTCACACTGTGTGAAGTTTGCATGTTCTCCCTGGGCTTGTGTGGGTTTTCTCCGGGTACTCCGGTTTCCTCCCATGTCTCAAAAACATATTGGTTTAACACTCTAAATTCCCCTTAGCTATGATTAGTTGTCATTTTGAGCCCTGCGATTGGCTGGTCACTCATTCAGGGTTTTAGCTGGTTTGTTCCAGCACCCCCTGCGACTATTGTGAGGATACGCTATTTGGAAAATGAATGAATACAAAGAAAAACACAGTATGAGGAAGAGAAGATCAAACTAGATATGATTATTGTAAAAGATCTGGTTTGGTTGCGTTTAAAAAAAATGACAAAATAAATTATAAAGATGAAAATTAGGGGCAGAAAGTTCCAAATTGAAGTGATTGGGGAAGGACTGAGGTCAGGAAATCTAGGGTGGGGTAACTTTTTGTATCTTGTAGTTACAACAAAACCACAAGATGGCATGGCGGGGTCATTTATGGTTTAAAAAGATTACCATGCAGTTTAGTTCAATGACATACTTACAAGGTGACCATCTTTAGTCCAAGTAATCGTAGGGGAGGGAATACCAAAAGCGTCACATCCAAGAGTCAGAGGTTGTTTCAAGGTGACTGTCAGGTTGCCTCCTTGCCCGTCATCTTGGATTTCAGGAGGCACTGAAATAGAAATGTGGTAGAAAATTATAATTGTGTTTGTCATTGCCTTTAGTCGTGAAGCTGAATTATTACCATTGACTTTTAACCTGGTCTTCCTATCCACAGAACCGGCCTCGTTTGTCGCCACGCATTTGTAATCGCCACTATGACTGGCGGATGCTCTGTTTATGACGAGAGCGCCATCCCTGGTTGATGAAAACTCAGATTGTCCGGGATGGATCTCTAAGCCGTTCTTGAACCAGCGTACTTTGGGATGTGGAGCGCCTGATAAAAGGATTGATACAAAGTAGAGTCAATTAGAGGAAAGGAGACCATAGCATGCACATCAAAATGGCGTTTCTAAGAACGAGATGACAAACGTCGACGGCACGGGTGTTAAAGTGGTGGCCCGGGGGCCAAATCTGGCCCGCCACAAAATTTTGTACGGCCCGGGTGAGTAAATCATGAGTACCAACTTTCTGTTTTAGGATCAAATTCAAATGAAGATCAATAATTGTATTTTTTTTACCCATTTTTTTATCTTTTGGTGTTTTTAGGTCAAAAAGCATTTTGTAAAATCTAAAAATAAATATATAAAAATATTTTTGGTTTTCCACTTTAATATTGAACATAATTAGAAAAGATATTTTCTTTTCTTTTGAAATAAAAACATAATTAAAAGACATTTTCCAATAATAAGAAAAAAAAGCTCAAATAAACATTGCTTTAGATCAGAGGTGTCCAAGTGCCGGCCAAGGGGCTAAATCTGGCCCGCCGCATCATTTTGTGCGGCCCAGGAAAGTAAATCATGAGTGCAGACTTTCTGTTTTAGGATCAAATTAAAATGAAGATTATAGATGCATATTAAATATCCTGATTTTTCCCCCTTTTAAATCAATAATTATCATTTTTTAATCCATTTTTTCCTATCTTTTTAGTTCAAAAATCATTTCGGGAAAATAAAAATAGATAAAAAATAAGCATTGTTTTAGATCTATAAAAACTGAATATTCAGGGCTTTTAATCCAGTTCTTTTAATCCATTTATAAAAACAAAAAATCTAAATATTATATCTAAAATGGTCCAGCCCACATAAAATCGAGTTGACGTTAACACGGCCCGCGAACCAACCCGAGTCTAACACCCCTTGGTCTACAAGGTTAGAGGGAAGATTGGGGCTACTGTTGTAAAGATTTATGGAACACACAAGGGAATACGAAGGAGTAAGAGTGGTTGGAAAGCATGGCGGCGGTCACACTCAACAGCCTAAAACAGATGTTTTCTGCAGATTAGTGGGTGTAAAGACGCTAGAAGGGGTAAATGAGAGCTATGTGGAACGAAAAAAAGGTGGGTGGAGGAGGTTCTGAACACAAACGCCGACTCACAGGATGAGAAGAAGTGATGAAGGCATGTTGAAATGCATGAACTGACCCAAATGCTGCTGTTGAGTCTATTTACAGAAATGTGACAAATGGAGAGACAGCACCTTTCCTCCACCCATCAAGCAATTCCCAAGGGTCACGTCGAAAGAAAAACTGGGATGTTATCGTCTTTTTCTGGACACATGTTTACAGTTAAGGAGCTCCAAAGGCAATTTATCTCATTACCGAGAGGAAATGCGAACAGATGTTTTATTTTAATGTTTTAGAGCTCATTTAATAGTCGTGAATTTATTTGGTGTTGCCAACATAGGCTGATTGATATCCAACAAGTGTTTGGGAAGTGATTACATCTTTTAAATGTAATGTTCTATTGCTATTTTTGACTGGAAATGGGAAGTTTAACAATGATTTTGTCGAAAATATTGAATTGTGTTAGAATAAGGAGAAATTAATTACATGGTTAGCAGTTTAATGCAGTAAAATGGCCTTTTATTTTTAATTTTACTACTATTTGATGAGCAAGTATGTTTTTTTTAAAGGTTTTTTATGTATTTTATTACCTTCAGCAGGGCAGGGGATGATAATCTTGGTATTGGTTATTTTCTCCATGACTGCATCTCCTGGTTCTGCAAAAAATGGAGCCTCTGTGGGGGGAAAAAATAGAGAAATGCTGAGTAATGATATGAGAAGTTATACATGATAGAGTTCTGAGATTAGAGACATAGCATTATGAACTATATATAATGTCGACATGTATTTATTGGAAGAAAGATGAATCAAAATCAATTTTCCAGGGGTATTGGGTTCCTGATTCATGAGGAAAGTAACGCTTTAGAGATTCATATTCATTTGGCGTGCCAATAAAAAGTGATCCTTGGTGTTTAGGGAGGTTGGAAAATCTGGTGCTAGACATGACAGATAAAAAGTAAATATATATATATTTTTTTAAAATGGCTAGCAGAGGCAAATAGGATTCACACTTAGTCATATTTTTCTCATTTTCATCTGCTACCAGGGACCAAGACGATCCGGATTAGAGCCAAAATGGGAAACACGAGATCAGTTTTACGAAGAAAGAGATCAATTTGAGAGAAAAACGAGATCAATTTGAGAGAAAAACGAGATCAGTTTGACAAGAAACGAGATCAGTTTTATGAAAAACTAGCTCAGTTTTACGAAAAACGAGATCAGTTTTCCGAAAAACGAGGTCAGTTTTACGAAAAACAAGCTCAGTTTTACGAAAAACAAGCTATGTTTTACGGAAACCAAGCTCAGTTTTAGGAAAAACAAGATCAGTTTTACAACAAAAAAACGTTTCTAAAAACTTTTTTTCCCATACAAAAGTTGTTATATGGCGTTCACAATTTGAAATGATCAAAAAACGTATAAAATATGGAAAAACCTATAAGTTGACATGAATGCAAAACTATATATATTTCATTGAATTGTCTGGTGTTTGGCAAGAGGTATTCACCAAGAATTTCCAGAAAGATCTCCAAAGTCTCCTGTCCCGCACTGTTCCTAGCCACGCACTGGTAAGTCCCTTTGTCCCGCAGGCTGGCCTCTTGAATCCTCAGCGGCGACGTGTTCTTGATCCCAACAGGAAGGCCATTGTGGAACCAATTGACCTCTGGGCTGGGCTCCCCCTGGACCACACACGGAAGCGTGACCGTTTGGCCGACCAGCGCTTTGAGTAGAGGGGGTGCCGGCTGAATCCTAGGCTTGGCTTAGGACAAAAGTACAAACCCAACATATGTCTCAATATACGACCATTTATCGGGAAAAAAAATACATTTTACCAAGAGATCTATCAACTTGACAGAGTTCTCCATAGACATAAATTAGAGTTATACCTTGAACATGTAAATTATAGCTTAAGGACACATTGCCAGCTGGGTTTTCCGCAGTACAGGTGTACAGTTTACTATCAATCAGGCGCACATCGGTGATCTTCAGTGAGCCTGAGGGTAAAACAGTAAACCTGAAAAGGAGTGGAAAAAGCAAAGAAATAACACATAAGATAAGACTTCATAAATCAGTTAAGGTCATTTACTTGTCTGGAAGAAGATGAAAAAAATTCCCAGAATAACCATTTTTTTCCTAAGAACGATGGTAACACTAATAGGATGTTATTTTTTTACATTGAATGTGTTGTATTATAATATGTAACTGTTTCTTTTAGGTTTGTGGTGTCAAACATACGGCCCGCGGGCCGGATCCGGCCCGTCTGGTGGTTTGGTACGGCCCGGGGAAGAAAGCTGCATTGTATAAAAAAAATATGAATTTTCTTTAAAATTTGTAGTTCTTGTATTATCCGCTAGGGGCGCAGTGTTTTAGTACGGGCAGGCAACATGAATTGACATTTATTTATGTTTTTATATGATTTTCTTGTTCATAATATATTGTTCATAATGTAAAAGGAAAATTCTTTTTATAAAATTTTTGATAATTTACTCATTCTTTGCACTAATTATTAATATTAGTGACTAATACAAAGGAAAAAAGTGGGCTTGTTGTTAGTTCTATGTCATTTTGCAATGAGTTTACTGGTCCGGCCCGCTTGATCTCAAATTAAGCTGTATTCGGCCCGCAGACCAAAGGGAGTTTGACACCCTTGTTTTAGTGTATTATGGATGAAAAGTGTTTAAAAAAAATCAAACACTTAGTGGAATGCAGACTTTTTGTTGGGGTCGGGTGATCTCCCCTGTGACTTGTTAGCATTGTCCAAAGTAATTACGGGGGGGGGAAATGGGTAGCTTAGAGTTTAACCTGATGAAGTCACCCTGGGAA
Organism: Stigmatopora nigra; assembly: GCF_051989575.1. Lineage (NCBI taxonomy): Eukaryota > Metazoa > Chordata > Actinopteri > Syngnathiformes > Syngnathidae > Stigmatopora > Stigmatopora nigra. The sequence continues at coordinate 16,481,608 of NC_135511.1, read as the reverse complement.
AAGATCGCATGGATGCCAACATCAATAGGATTCTAGTGTGTTAACTGCTTTTTGGGTTAAGGGTGATTTGATTTTAAGAAAGCCTTGACTGTATGCTGTCTATTAGATGTCAGTCATTGCGGCGTCTGAAATGGGGGAAAAAGCTAAGGCAAATGTACTTAGTAGTTTGGATAGACACACACGAACTAAAGAATTGAAGATTTGCTTTGGGATCAAAACATTGTGTTTAGAGAGAAAATTGCTTGTATTCAGGAGCATAAAAGTGGAGCTCTATGAATGGGAAAATGCTGACAAATGTAAAAAGGTATCTCCCAGTTATAGTAGATACTGTATTTTCTGAACTAGAGTCACACTTTTTTTATACTTTGGCTCAGGCTGTTATTATAATAAACATTTTTTTTTCAGATTTACTATAACATAACAAAAAAATAATATAAAGGGGTTTCAGTGGTCGCAGTGTGAAAAAAAAAAATATATACACATTTTAAAAATATATATAAACACATTTTAAAAATATATATAAACACATTTTAAAAATATATATATTATATTAAAAAATCTATATATTATATTACAAAAATCAATATATTATATTACAAAAAAATCAATATATTATATTAAAACAAAAATATATTATATTACAAAATGTAAATATTATATTTAAAAATATCTATATATTTTTTGTCATGTATATATGTATATTTTTCCCCCACTGCGATGTTATGCTACAATTATCTAGATTTTTTTTAATTAGGGCTGTTGTTCTCCATTTTACTATTTTAACATGTTTGTTCTTGGTTTCTAAAATTAAAATTTGCCTTCACCAAAAATACTATTATATACAACACATATTATGGAGTATTCTTTGGATGGTGCAACTTATACTCAGATGCGACTTATAGTCCAGACAATACATAAAGTTTCCAAATAAGTAACCAAAATGAAAAAAAAAATACTTGGTCTTCTCAACTACCATCCACACCTATATTTAACAAAAAAAAACATCAACATTCAGTCTTCAAACACATCTTAAATCACTAAAAATATAGCCACCCTTTCCCTTAACAACGACTTGCAACAATCAGCACTTTCCCCATCTTTTCTCAACCGTACAACTCGCGTGTATTCGCAGTAGCAAAATTTGCAGAGCCTGGTTTGGTATGGGGGTCGTTCACAGGGAGATGTTATTCTCATCAGACAAGACTAGTAAAGAGTCAGCGTGTTGTTTTATTGCTAACGCACCCCAGGGATTCCCAACTTGGGTTTGTATCTCTTCTGTCAGTTTTTTTTCCCTCCTTCCTGGCATCCCCCACACTACCACCCACATTTCCCCTTCTTCCTGGCTTCATTTGAGTCACGACTGGAGCTTTCTTTCGGCCCCCTCGTCTTCTATCTTGGGGCTGCTTTTCCTCCCTCCTTTCCCTCCTGCTTGTAGCCAGTGTGTGACCACACATGAATGCAAACCATGCAAGAACAGATGTTCCACTTTAGTTTAGTTAGCGAGTCAAAAGATACACAAAGATAGCCTCCCACATGCATTGACTTTTGTTTTCTTCTGACAAGTGGTGCTTTAAAAAAATCGGTGTAGGTATAAATGGAAGGGAATACCTATTAAAGGTCTAAGGAGGACTTTTGGTGCGAAATATAATCTGGTTGGAATAAGAATGTGTTCTATTTTAACATTTCTAATGAAGCAAGGGTTAAATGCAAAATGATTTCAAATATATATGCAGTATTTCTTAGGTCAAGCATATTAGAAGTACAATTTTGTCATGTAAATAGTAATTTAGAGCAGTGTTTGCCTCGGGAAATTGCATTAAGTCCTACAATGTAATATTCCTAAGAAAAAATGATATGGATATTATAAGGAGATTAAAATGGGACTATTACAAGGTTAAAATCAAAACATGAGGGTTACATTTTAGATTATACTATATTGCAAGATTTAAATTGTGTCTCTAACATGAACTGGAATTTGTTTGGTTTCAACTATTGGTGAGTTAAAGTCTGTGTGACCACAATTTTTATTTTTTTTGCGATTTTTTTAATGCAAAAAGTGTGCCGCGGCTCATAAAAATGTTTGGAAACACTGATTTAGAGTTTGAGAGGGTGCCTTCTTGACACAAATACGCAATCAATTTATTAGTAAGAGCTGAATAAATTAAAAAAACAAAGGCTAACAGATTTTGTAGAACTTTCCCTGTACTTAAACCCCATAAAAAACTCTGATTTAGATTCAAATCATAATAAACCTGATTCCTTAAAAAATATCCTTTGTTTGAGATTACTCTTTTGTTATGAAACGACATATAAAAAGAATCACAAATGCAAAAAAATGACAACTTATTTTGTTAATGACATCAAACTATCAGACATCAGTTAGTAAAACAACCATTCTGATTCAATGTATGGCTCATGTAATCACAGATCAAAATGAATCCCATATACACATTGCTGTCCAAAGATTGTCAATCAAAATAACATCTCTCTAAATACGATGCTATTGCGATTAAAAAACAAAACAAAAAAATCCACTTACCCTGCTGTAACAGGTGGAATGGGATGTCCATTTCTATTCCACGTGACAAGTGGTGACGGAGTCCCTTGGGCCTCACAAGGTAGAATGACCTCTGTTCCCACCTCTGCCGCCATTACGACTGTGTTGTCATGGTCACTCGCACCCAAAATCTTGGGCATTGCTTTGGAAAAAGGGGAACAACTGTTAGCACCAACTGCAGAAATTGAGTTTTTAATTTTGTTGCCTTACTGTTAACACTGAGCAGGATCTCTCGGCTGGTGTAACCCACAGGACTCGTCGCGGTACAGATGTAGATTCCCGCATCGTCATTGGTGGGTTGGGATATGTGGAGGTGTCCATTGAGGTCAGTCTTAAGCGATGAGCTATCTCGAGGTAGCGCTTGCCTTCCCTTAAGAGTTAGTAAGCATTAAAAACACAAGTTTTGCATTTTTTAGGGTGTCAAAATGTTCAATTATTTTGAAAGTTAAGTCTAGTGATGATTTGTCAATGACGGGTGTGCGTTTTTATCAGTTTTTGTGTGTTAGATTTGTCCAAACAATAAAAATGTGACAAATAGTTGAGTTTTTTTTAATGAATTTGCAAGAATTAGCTATTTTAAAAAGGGAAACTATGTGAAAAGCCTTAGAAATTTAGATTATAGACCTTTTATCTCTGGAAATGTCGCTGGTAAATGCCACAAGGAAAATAAAAGGTAATAAAATCTGATAATTCTTCCTTTACATGCTACGAAATATGATTTTTTGGTTGTTTGGCAGCTGTGGGGATGTGAATAAAGAAATTGGCAAAGAAAGAATCAGACCTAAGGCAATAAACTACTATTTGATATGTTGGGAATATTGTATGTGATCCATTTGTTCCACCGTTTTCTAGAAATTTTTTTTCTGCTCAAGGTCAGAGGCTTTGAAGACTTTAGTTGGCTTAAGGTATTCGATCCTTGAACCTCTTCACTCAACAGTAGGACGTTTGTGAATAGTGCATTGCGGCCTGATCAAGTTAACAAACTATTCTCCATTTTATACCAGGAAAAGTGCTGCAAATATATTTAACTGGCAAATAATAATAATAATACCTCCTGGCCCAACATAGCTCACATTTCCATCATGTTTAATTGTGCACTTTGTTCAAGCCAAGCTACGAGTCAGCAATACTGCACTCTTTTTTTGTATTTTATGGACTTATGTTTCACTTTTAGTCGAGGTGAGCAAATCATTTATAAATGCTCTAAGGCACAGGTGTCAAAGTGGCGGCCCGGGGGCCAAATCTGGCCCGCCACATCATTTTGTGTGGCCCGGGAAAGTAAATGATGAGTGCCGACTTTCTGTTTTAGGATCAAATTAAAATGAACAGTATAGATGTATATCAAATTTCATGATTTTCCACCTTTTAAATCAATAATGGTCGTTTTTTAATCCATTTTTTTCAGTTTTTAGTTCAAAAATAATTTTGTAAAATCTAAAAATGTATTTAAGAAAAGCTAAGTGAAACATTGATTTAGATCTCTAAAAAACCTGAATATTCAGGGCTTTTAATCCAAATCTTTTAATCCATGTATAAAAAATAATCTAAATATTATATCTAAAAAGGATTATAGATGTACATTAAATTTCCTCATTTTCACACTTTTAAATCAATAATTGTCATTTTTAATAAAAAAAAAAATTCTGTTTTTAGGTCAAAAATAATTTTGTAAAATCTAAAAATATATTTTAAAAAAGCTAAAATAAACATTGTTTTAGATCTATAAAAATACTGAATATTTATGGATTTTAATCCAGTTCTATTAATCCACTTATAAAAAAAAAAAAAAAATCTAAACATATCTCTAAAATGGTCCAGCCGACATAAAATCAAGTTGACGTTAAAGCAACCTGCGAACCAACCCAAGTCTGACACCCTTGATGCAGCTATAATAAATAAATAATGCACGTCCAACTCCTACCTTACTCCAAACCACAACTGGTTTAGGAATGCCACTTGTCTCGCAGGATAACGTGATGGCGACTCCCTCATTGGCTATGTAGTGATACGGCCCAGCGTTGATCTCAGGGGGCACTGTGGAGAAAGTAGGCCAACGGACCACAGCTGACAATTTCCTCGGTCCTTTTAAAACCATTGCCGGCCTTTGAAAGCCAACTGCGTCGGCACCTCAGGCATTTATTCATTACAAAGCGATGAGGCGTAATCTGTCTTGCCTGTCATTAACCTCTTATAAGCAAAATGACTGCACTATTTCAAGCATGTAGCAAATTGAAGCCTCTCACGGTAATAACAGCAGGTGGTTAGGTCCATGAATTACATTTTTGGAGTGCACAAACTTCCTTTAAACTGAGTTCGATGCCCAGAGAGAAGAGAGGATGACTTACCGTGGACTTCTATGTTTACAGTGATGTTCATAGACCCGGCTACATTCACTGCCGTGCACACATATGTCCCAGAATCCTCTGCAATAGTTCTTCCGATGTATAAACTTCCATCACTTCTCACAAAAGTTCTCCCGTCGAGTTTAACCTGCAATGGAAAAAAACTCAATTAATCTACGTGGAATTTAGAGCAATTATTGTTCCACGATTAGATATTGATGGATGTAAGATATTTTACATTTTTGCCATTTAGTGACCAGTGTCTTTCTGGTAGAGGTATTCCTTCCAGAAGCATACATGGGATACTTAGAGACTGTCCAATGCCGGTGATGATGGTTGGGACACCTTGAGCTAAAAGAGGAGGCTCTGCAATTGAAAATGTTGAGTGAATATTAGGTGTTAGTTGACGAGTTTCAGATTAAAAAAATAATATTCCGTATTTTCACAACTATAAGGTGCACTGCATTATAAGGCGCACTGCATTATAAGGCGCACCGCATTATAAGGCGCACTGCATTGATGTCTAGTTTTTCTAATTGCTGTTTTGTGCTCTGCATTTTCAGAAGAAAAAAAGAATATTGAATATGTCTCTTAGTATTACTTGATTGCAAATGTTTAATAGTTTTAATTGTATGCTGGGAAGGTTATATTTATTTACATTTTTCTTACTAAATATAATTTGGATTTTTACTAAGTAATTTCACATTCATCATTTGGATTTTTATTAAGTAATTTCACATTAATACGCAACCCTAACTCTAACCCATAAGGCACACCCTCAATGAATGACACATTTTAATTTGTTTCCCCATATATAAGGTGCAATGGATTATAAGGCGCACAGTCTATTTTGGAGAAAATGTAAGACTTTTAAGTGCGCCTTATAGTCCTGAAAATACGGTACATGCATTTACTAAATAAAGCAGGGCTGGTGAATAAGTGAGACACAAAGAGTAAAAAGTTTAAACAGAGAGAGACAAAGAGACAAACCTAATGTCAGAAAAAAAGCATAAAGAAAATCTGCCAAATTATTATTTTTCTTGAAATTAATTGTTTTTAGCACAGCCCGATGAATTTGAGTGTGTTTTAAGATAGAATAAAAATAAGATGTGAGCGACAGTTTATGCAAAATATAAAAAGAATCAAAGAGCAGGAATCATTTTGGCCATTGAGCCGCATGTTCGCCACCCCTGTACTAAAGCCTACCTAGTCCGGTGACACTAATCCTGGCATCAGCTTTGATCGTTCCGAAGTGGTTCTTGGCCTCACAGGTGTACGTGCCTTCGTCATCCAGCCAGACACCTGAGGTCAATTGAAACATTTGAAAACTAACTATCATTTTGTGGGGCCCGAGAAAGTAAATCATGCTAATTTTCAGTTTTAGGATCAAATTAAAATGAAAAATATAGATGTATATTAAATTTCTTGATTTTCCCCCTTTTAAATCAATAATTGTCATTTTTTAATCATTTTTTTCTGTGTTTTTAGTTGAAAAATCCTTTTGTAAAATCTAAAAATATATTTAAAAAAGCTAAAATAAACATTGTTTTAGATCTATACAAAAACTGAATATTCAGGCCCTTCAATCCAGTTCATTTAATCCATTTATAAAAAAAAAAAATCTAAATATTATATCTAAAATGGTCCGGCCCACATGAAATCAAGTTGACGTTAAAGCAGCCCACGAACCAACCCGAGTCTGACACCCTTGGGTCATCAAAATGCACCATGGGTAACTCACTTTGAATCATAAGGAATCCGTTCTCCATCTGAAATTTCCGACCCTCCCTCTCCGTCCTGGCGAGTATTTTCTTGCCACCTTTATCATACCAGGTCACAGTCGGTCGTGGAAACCCTCGAGCCGCACATGGAAGGGTGACATTCTCCCCTACATTGGCCGCCATGTCAACTGGAGCCTCCAAGAACAAAGGCCCCGCTGTAGAGTAACGCAAAATTCTCTTATACTCATTTTCCATTGGTTGACTCAACATAGAAGACAGTCTAATCCTTACCTCCAACCTCCAAACTGACTGTACCCGAAGAAGTTCCAGCCAGGTTGGTAGCCACACATTTATATTGACCAGCATCTACCTCCTGCACCCCTCGAATGTGAAGGGTGCCGTGGTGGATATCCTGCTCAACAAAGGGTGCAGAGGACATCTTAAGTTTCCCTGGAAACAAAAGAATATAATTAAGATCAATTTCCTTGACTATATTTTAAGGTATGGTATGAAATGATGTTAAAGCGGGTTACCTTTAAACCAATGGATAAGAGGAGGTGGGGTTCCACTGGCTTGGCATTTAAGGGTGGCATCATCCCCAATAGCTACAAGTAGAACTTGCTCTGTCACTGTTATGACAGGAATCTCTGAAGAAAGACAGGAAAATATTATAAGATGTTAAATTACATATTCAAAGTATTATGAGATTACAACAGGGTTTTTAAATCTGTTAACAAAAAGTGGTTAGGAAAAACTTTCTTTAAAGTAATGTTTTGCATTGACTCTATGTATCTTTTACATATTTTTTTACATATTTTTTTAAGTCTTTAGGCAAAATTCAATTATGGAACTTAGACAATTGACAAATCATGACATTAAAAAAAGTGATAAACTGACTAAAGGTCTACAAGATGGATAGCAAGTACATTAAAAAAATATGCCAAAATATATCAAAAGTAGTGCATTAGTTCAGAGGAATAAAAAATGAAACAGTGTAAAGACCTCATCTCATTTTCTGAACCGCTTTATCCTTATTAAGGTCCCAGGGGGTGCTAGAGCCTATCCCAGCTAGCTCCAGGCCATAGGCTTGGGACACACCCTCAATCGGTGGCCAGCCAATCACAGGGCACAATGAACCAAGCAACCAATCAATCATAGATAGGAGCAATTTAGAGTGTCCAATCAGCCTACCATGCATGTTTTTGTAATGTTGGGGAAAAAAAAAACGTAAAATACCCGAAAAAAATCCACGTAGAAAATGCTAACTCCACCCAAGTAGACCGACCTAGACTTAAACCCAGAACCCCAGACCTGTGAGGCCGACCCACTAACCACCGGGCCACCTTTCAGGCAAAAATTCATATCAAAACCACATTGAGGATCGTATTCTTTGCAAAGGACAGAAAAAAAACACCCACGTTCATGGATACCAACCTCCATAAGTCAGAAAAACGGACTGAGACGCATTCCCAGCCACATTGCTTGCCAGACACATGTATTTCCCAGCATCCTCTGGGATAGCATCTCGTATAGTCAAAACTCCTGATTGGTGTAGACTCAACCTAATTGGCAGAATTCACAATCTTTTCTTACACTGATGACATGTGCAGATGTGCTATAAAATAAACATCATCTCCAAACATTTTTATTTCTCTTCTTTTACAAGGTTTTAGCCTCAATAAGCACATAAACAGAATTCGGGTAAAACAATCGTTATATACCAACACAATGATTCAAAACAGGATGTAACAATTTCTCTCAAATATATTGTAATGAGTGCTTTGTGCCAGAGGTGTCGAGTGGGTTGAGGGTCCTCTTACCTCGAACGATTAGCTAGGAACGTGTTTCCATGACTCCAAAAGAGTAGAGGAGGGGGCGAACCGGATGCAGAGCAGACAAGGCCAATTTCATCCCCTCGGGAAAATACCTGGTTTTTGGCGTGTAGTACCACAGAAGGTTTCTCTACACAAAAAAAACACAAAAATGTCAGACAATTAGTCTGACATTCTGCCACATGTGTATTTTAGGTAAAAAATTAGTCAAAACTGAAAAAAATCTTGCTATTTGTGAAACAAATCAAGAAATTCAAGGCTTATACCGCAATAAAACCCACAAATTTTAACATGCATCATGAGAAAAACATTTTTTTGACAAGGATGTGGCTCAATCCAACTGTAGGATGGCTTAACCTGCAATGGAAACCAGATGACATAGTCCTGACAGGAACCAGGAGGCCCCAATGAGTTAAGTACTTAGACAGATGGAGTGTTATTGGACTGTACCCGGGACTAGGAGCCATACGGTGATGCGGGTGTCTCCGTGGGCATTCAATGCCTCGCAGTGGTACTCCCCGGCATCTTGAGTCCGGACGTCGCTGATCGATAGGGAGGAGTTGGATAGTAGTTTGACCCTCCCCGAACGGGCTCGGATGGTGCGACCAGTTCGATGCCAGGTTAAGTTGTAGCGCATGGAGCCCTCAACCGCACAGGATAGCAAAGTGGCACTTCCAACTAAGGCTGTAACGTTGACTGCTGGCTTTAGTACAGGTGGAGGTTCTGTTTAATGGAGACGGGACCGAATTACAACCGATTGGAACAAGCGAAGGAACAAGGAAAAGTGATACTTGAGCAGAGTGAAATAAAATGCGTGGGAAATGATTTCAAGATTTGACTTGTCTTTGCATAGTTGGTGACTAGGCTGTAAATTTAGAACTGTGTGTTTTAGTCGTACATTTTTACCTTTTTCTACGGTGTACACATGCCAAAATACTACTGTGGTATTGGTAAAATGACATTGTTGCTTCAAACTTTTTTTACAACCCTTCAAAAGCAATGGAATAGTAAAACAACCTTATATTTCACTTTTGGGAAATCATGTAAAATCATGTTAATATCAGTGAATTGGCATCTTACTCCGAATTCGCTTAGCCAGAAAACATGTTGATCATTACATAAAAATGTGCTACAATTTGCCTTTTCCATCTCAGTCCTTGCAAGTTAATTTACAGTAGCGTAATAATGGCATGCAACCACAAGTATTAGCTTAATCTTGAGTTCAAATCCAGATTTCTACAATCAGCATTGCACAGTTTGACATACTACTTTTTCCTGATAAATTTGCACGCAATGATTAAGTGAAATGTTTACCAAAAGCACAATCTGTTGTGGTGAGGTAAACTGAACTGTTGTACTCTGGAGTGAACTTTCATGTACTGTATTTTCCAAACTATAAATCACACTGTTTGTCATAATTTGGCTGGGCCTGCGACTTATACTCAATGGTGACTTATAGTATATTTCTTTTGTTTGTTTTTTTCACTCTAACTGCTGACAGCTTATGTTGTTTTTTAGGCATTAGTATATATTAAATGTTACTTAGATATGTACCTATTTTGTCTGTTATTCCCTATTCTACTATAACTTCAATGCATAATGTTTATTCTTGCTTTCTCATTACTATAATAAATGCGACTTATACTCCAGTGACATATTCATTGTGCATTTTTCGGCCAATGCAACTTATTCCCCGAAAATTATGGTATGTATCGTAATATACCTCTAACAGTGAGCTGTGTCAAAGCATGTCCTTGTCCAACATTACTCTGTGCTATACACTCATAGTATCCTTCATCCTCTGCGGAAGCATGGCCAATCTCCCATGATGCAGTGGCAGACTTCCTGACACAAAGACAATGTTGGTTCAGTCAGTAACTGAGCATGACAGTAACAACTAGATCTCACATTAAGTCTGAAATTGACTCCCACGTTGGGATTGTTTCCAAAATTAAGACTCGGGCAAATCAAACCAGAATCATGAGATATATATACACATTATTAATTGAATAAGTAAGTATACTCCCACTGTCTGTGAAACGTTAGCTAATAAAGCTAACCAATCCCAGGCATGCTCACAACCACGAATGCATATGTTAGCGATAATTACCGTATCCTATTAGGGAGAAAGTAAACAATTTATAGAAGTTGTAAAAGACTTACTGGAATAACCTCTCCTCCCCCAGTGTCCTCCCACTTCGGATAAATCTCAGCCTGTAGGGTACGTCGCTCTCTACCGAACATTGAATCACAGCAGATTGCAAGTAGATCCCATTGACGAATGCAGGCATGTTCACAGCTGGGGCAGCTACACAAGGGAGGAAACAGAGGTTAAAGGCCATAAACGAAATGAATGAGGTGCCAGAACATATAGGACATAGCCCAAAAGACATGTCTAGGGGGGGGGGGGGGGGGAGATGTAGCGTCTTACCTGGAACTATGTTGGTGTACGAGACACTTGACAGTCGTTGGAAGCGGTAACCCTCTTCGTCTTTACCCATTGCCTTGATGAAGAAACTCTGGGACGGGGTGCGTAATTCTGGGACAATCCACAGACCTTGTTTGCCGAGGTCAGAGGGTAGAGGCACTTGTACGGTACGTAGAGGCCGACCCGATCCAGACACTAGCTCAATTTGACTCAGCTGGCCTGGTGTTTTCAGGCCTGTGCATTTGAGTAAAATATAGGCTGGAAGCCCTGAAAGTGACAGAAATCAACCCAACAGTTAATCTACAGACTTGACAGATGATTAGCTAACAGAAACATAAGTTTTACCCTTTATCGGCCTCTCTCTGGTGAGGTTGAACTCTTTGACAGGTATGCTGGAAAAGCCAGCCCGGAAGTCTAGATGACTGACTCCTGTCACCCTCAAGGTATGACGACCACTGCAGCCCACCTATAGGATAAAACCGTATTTAGAACCCCATTGTTATAGAACAAAACCTACCTTCGAGATGTAGTACCTTCAAATTCCATGCTCCAGGTCTGGGAAACTTCAAGTTGACAACACGAGCAGAATTGGGGATGTTTAGAAGCTCTATCAGACCCTGCTCAACACCCACTAGGCGACCTGGATCGAGTACACAACACAATTTTAGATCTCCAGCTTACTAAAATGGCGTTTCTAGGTTGTATACCCAAAGGATCTCTGAGTTCAATTTGTGGTGCAGGTCCACTGAGTGACACCGTGACCTCACGAAGACTGGAGTCGATAGGAACCTCCCATTGGTTGACCAGAGCACCGTCATGGTTTGAGGACAGTAAATGGACTTTCATTGCTTGAACTGTCTCCTCGACCCATTTCAAGACCTAAAAAAGCATGGGAAAACTGTAAGGCTTTATTTATTAATAGACTACAGATTTTTCATGCTGGTACATTAGACAAAGCTGGCTTCTGTCAAACTTTATCAGTGAAGGTTCCTCTCTGAACAGGATAAAGGCAGGAAGGACATAAGTATGACCTTTTCCATAAGAGTCTGTTCCTTGAGTGGTAGTCCACTGTCTATGTTTGGTCTTTTCTTTTTCATGGTTACTGTCCTTTCTCTGCAGATGTTTTTATTTTTCCAAACAGCTCAACTGTCAAACTGATAATGTCATTTTTTTTGTACTTTGAAGTTTGTATGCTCAAGAGATTGTCTCCGGTTTTCTTGGCTTTAACAAATCATGACATTTGTGCAATAGCAGAGAAAGTAATACTGGTAGTGTTTTAAGCAATTGACCATATTTTTTTGGGGAGTAGAATGTTTCTTTAAAAAATCTGGAGTATAAAATGTTACATATTTGTGCAAGTTGCTTTAAATTGATTCAAAAAGTTCTAAAATACTGCATGATGGTTAGATTACATGAACCTGCAAAAGTAGTCTGTAAACCTGTCTATCTCATTTCAGAAAACCATTTTACACTATAAAATAACAGTTTAGGCAGCTGTTCGACTAAAACTTTCTTTTTTTACTTGATAAATGAAAACAGAAGCAGCAAAAAAAAAAATCCACTGACATTTCAAAGCCTAGTTTCGGTGGCCACAATGGACCTAGTGTCCTCCACCTCTAAACGCTTAAACAGCAACTGCTGTGTAGATTGAAACATTTATTTTGACTCGATATAGTGAGGCATTGTAGTTGTCTTTAATTTGTAAGACGGCCATTTTTCAGGACATTCATAGAAACCCCAAAACAAAGAAACCCTTGATAACCTAATCTTCAGACCTTTCCGATTTTGTCTAGCTAGCGCTGACAGCAGCTGGTTCTTCTTGACATTTAACAACTGGAAACAGCTGTAATTCCTGCCATATGTGGAGTCATCACCTGCAGTGCAGGAAACTGCTAAGAGTTGACCTAGATCTGGCCTAAAATGCTCTCTAGTCCCTCCATAAATGAGCGCTCCAGTGTCCATTGGTCAGATAAAAACAAGTTGGACGGCAGACGTTGGAGTTGTGCCCTTCCACGCAAGGGTCCTCGTCGGAAACCTGCTGTGCTATGCAACTACGCCCTGTTTCAGCCAGTAGGAATGTAGACCAATGATCCTGTGAAATATCACCCGAGGTGTCTGCATCTAACAAGTTTTTCGGACTCTGTAGAGTAAACGTTGGTATTTGTAAAAGTATGTGTTGTGGGCTAAATTAGGTAAACAGACACTGACCGGGTACGAATTAGACACCACTTAAAGAATTCGGATGTAACAGGAATGTATTTGGTAGGGCAGGTGTTCATTTATTACAGCTTGACTAACTACTTCTTGTTCGGAAAGGTCAGATTTATAAAATTCTACAATTTATATCACCATTCGTCACCCGGAAAACCAGTTTTTGCACGTCAAAATACTTCCGGAGAACTTTTATGAGACCTCATGCATACATTTTACAATCATTATACATGTTTTTTAGGATTCAGATTTACCCTAATGAGAAAATTCCATTGAGCTAGCCTTAGTATGCTGATGTTAGTACTTTTGTTGGTGGTGTGTACACAAATAATTTGATCAATTACTCCATTTTTAGAGGACAGATCACAATAGGATTTGGGTGGTATATTTTAGGGATGTATATGTATTCTTCAGTTTTATGTTTTTCTATCTAGGCAGAGTTATTCATTGCTTATCGCCACCTGTATGCTAGGATTAAGCCATGAATGCTCTTCAGTTGACAGCTTTTAGCCTATATTAGCACAAGCTAAGTGCATGTGAAAAACTAAAAGTGACTAAAAAAACTTTTCTTATTGCCTTGTATAAATGTCCTAAATGACCAACTCTCCAAGCTACTAAAAACATTCTTTTTTTTTATTTTTAATTTGACCTGATTTGATTTGGCTACACTTTAATAAAATGGATTTGTGTACACAGCACTGTTCTCCCAAGACATAGATGTGTATGTTTGGTCGCATGCACTCATAACTTGACACAAACCAGACCAAGCATCACCCGACCCCGCCAACGTCCACCTAACACACCCACACACAAACATGTTTGAGTTCACGGGTTCAACCAGCCTCCAGCATAGAGAGACCTGTTGGGTTAGGTTTTGCACAACCTGCCCTACAGTGTACATTATCAAAGAACAATTCCTTGCCAATGGTTTGATACAGTGTACATAACATCATCAATATTTGACAAACTGAATCACACACAGATGTTCCAAGGTCAACACAGCTGGATTTTTTGGTTCATTGTTCAACTTTGGGGAAGAATGACAAAGATGAGTGAAGTATTTGAGGTCAACGACCTTTGTATCCATCTATTTTCTACACTAATTATTCTGTTCAGTTTTAAAGCGGAGCTGGAGCCAATTCTGGTTTGTCTTCAGACAAATGACAGAGTGGTCGCCTGTCAATCACTTAGAAACTCACATTAAAGTGATTACAGAGTTTCCACTCGACTAGCAAGTCAGGCAAGTGAACTACTACAATATCTGTCAAATCATTCTACTGCATTTTGAGCATTCCTGCGGGTGAAAGACCCATTTTTGATCATTTTTTTATTTTTAATAAACTGGGTAGTGTTTTAGTAGTTAATATACATACGCCAACCCTTCAACTCATCCTGGAATGCTCTACAATGACAGGTGCAATGTAATACATTTCTAGCCCAGCTCCTCTGTTGACAGTACAGTTGCTCATAATTACTCATGCCCTTCGTCTATCTATCAATTTTTAATACCACTTATCCTGTTTGGGATCAAAAAATTGCTGGAGACTAGCCTAGACAATGTTGGGAACTATACTCACTCAGCCTAAACTGAGTTTATACTGTATATATATATTTGCTCAGTATGTAATATTATGTTAGATGTGGACAAAAGTGTGACTGACAAATAGATGCCTGAAAATATATGATTTTTCATTTGTGGAAAAGTGATATTTTATTCATTGCCAACCTAAAAATTTGGACATGAAAGGTGTAAAGTACACTAAAATAAGTGAATTGAAATAAAAAAAAAACGATGTTGGCAACAGCAAATTTAAATACTAGGCATAATCTTAATTTATTGGTTGTCATTAATGGCTATAGATTTTTAATCCATTTTTTTGGGGTTAGCAATCTACCCTCCAAGTTCAAATGATTATAAGTCTAACATGGACAAATTTAATTAAAAAAGCAAAGCAGAAATATGAAAAAAAGCCAAATGGTTGGGCATTTGAAAAACTGTGTTTTGGCAATTCTGGTTGATTCAACTGAAAATATGACAGTTTTTTTATATTGTGAATTTACTAAGTGGAGACTTCTGTATGCATAATAATGAGGGCCACATTTCCCTATGGCAAATTGAATTAAAAGTGTTCAATCAGACATCCATTTTTCTGTAAATGGACTAAAAATTAATGTCTTTTTGTCATTGTCTCACCTCATTGACCTGTTCCTTGTCAAGGTGAAAAATCTGGCCTGATGACGTGGCTGCAATCTCCTCGTAAGCCTTGTAGCCTGGCTGGGAGCGGTCTCCGCAGTCCCCAGTCAGTACAAAAACCACCTGGAAAACCAGTCCGATAGAGTTACTTCTGTCCAACATAGACATTTTTTTTTAAGTTACACAAATGCTTTTTTTCCATGTAACCACTTCAACGTTAATGTTCGTGACTGGCGTATAAGTCATGGAATGCCTCGTACGGGAAGATAATTAATCATAATAAAATGTATTACAAGCATATTAACATGAGTCCAGAAAATATAAACTTTTGGAGTTCTTTCCCATAAACAACAACATAAGAAAAACAAGTTTTGTGCATTTTTTTTTGCTTTTAATTCAGATAACTAGCATTAAACATGAGTAAAAGCAGGAAAATGAAATACTAAAGAAATAATACTGCCCATGGTGATAATGTTTAGAATATTATCATCTATTAATTATTTTCTATGCATACATCTATCATGTAGAATATGTTTGTAAACTATAATCCTGTCCGCGGAGCTAAAAAGATCACACACTTAATACATAATAGGGATAATATAGTGTATCTCATCTAATGTAAACTACCGTATTTTCACGACTATAAGGCGCACCCTCAATGAATGACATTTTTCCATATATAAGGCGCACTGTATTATAAGGCGCACTGTATTATAAGGCGCACTGTATTATAAGGCGCACTGTATTATAAGGTGCACTGTATTATAAGGTGCACTGTATTATAAGGCGCACTGTATTATAAGGTGCACTGTATTAGAAGGCGCACTGTCTATTTTGGAGAAAATTTAAGACTACGTATATGAGCTATATGATGGAAGATGTTGTAAACTAAGATGGCATCTGCATATTTAACAGTATTGTTTCAGTTCAGGCGTTTGTGTTTTTTTAATATCAGACAGTGGTGGTTTTTCATTTTTGGTTTTCTGTTTTTTCCATATATAAGGCCCACTGGATTATAAGGCGCACTGTCTATTTTGGAGAAAATTCAAGACTTTTAAGTGCGCCTTATAGTCGTGAAAATACGGTAAACTATTTCTCATGTTACATAATTTCTCATATCCCAGTTCTGTACATTTCTTAACTTTTACCTGAGATTGACGGAGTTGTACCAGCTGTAAAACATCCCTCTTAAGCCGATAGTCTTTGGCTCTGGCGTCAGTGAACACATAAATAAATGATCCCGGAAGGGAAACCTCCAAAGCTTTTTTAATGGCTCCAATACTCATTTCAGGACAGTCACCACCGCCCTGTTCAAATGACAAACATATAAATGCATTAACCAACCCCAAAATATCCCTAAATCAGACTCAAAATGAATTAAAAATAATATTAATCATAGTGCCAAGATCCTAAAAGTTGTCAAATATATATAAACAGTGCACTCTGATTGGTAGCTATTTATAATTACATCTTATTAGTACTAACGTAGTCATCTGTCACAATGACAGAAGACTAGCAGGAAATTCTAGAGTTACCCAGTTTCAAATGTTGAGGGATCACACTACTGTTTTCAATGTGTATATTGACACAGTTCACACACATACTCGCATAAAGCCTGAGATAATATTATGGTATATTAATGGTGCAATGATCTCTGCATGTGTTCTGTTCCCACCTGAACAAACAGGTCTCGAAGATCCCTTTGGAACTTTTTGGGGTCGGTGGTGATGGAAACCGGACCGATATCTGCAAAGATGAAAAGATTGACTGAGTGACGAGTTATTCCTAACAAAGACATTTCATTAAAAAAAAATGAAAGCAGGCTGTGGAGTTTTAGTGCAAGGTAAGAAATTATAGTCTAGATTAGGTCCTCCTAGGTGTAGAACTCGAGTTGATGCAGTTATTGCAATTTTTTTTAAATCATAGTAGATTGGTTCATTTACATTTAAAACACCATTTTAGTTCATTTTAGTTTACATATTTAAATGTACAGATATTAAGATGTGATTGACATTTTTTGCATGATTGGAATGAGGCAAAATAACATGGTTTTTTTCTCTCAAATATATTATTCATTATTGATTAGATTCAGATGTACTGGCAGTATTTGGAGAATAAAAGCTGAATTTGGAGTCTAAATAGTCATTTTTCAAACTTGAAAAATTGGAGGTCGTCTTATATCCGGGTCGAAACTCAACATTGACAATGAAACAAAGTTGTATCAGGATAAGAATAGCATTTTATCAAAAAAAACTGAATTTGGTGTTCAAATAGTTTTTTTTCAAACTTGAAAAATATGGTGTCGTCTTATATTCGTGTCAAAAACGCAAAATTGATAATAAAACAGAGTTGTATCAGGATAAGAACATCATTTCATTAAAAAAAAAACTGAATTTGGTGTTCAAATAGTCTTTTTCCAAACTTGAAAAATTGGAGGTCGTCTTATATTTGGGCCAAAACTCAACATTGACAATAAAACAGAGTTTTATCATGATCAGAACATCACTTCACCAAGTTCGGTGTATTTTCCCCAACAGTTATTTAACCCTCCATGGAAGTAACCATAAATCTTTAAGCCCACCGTCACGCATGTATGAGCTACTGTAATTTTTTTGGAGCACCTCTGAACCTTACTCAACAGAAGGCTACATTAAACAAGACAAAATGTATGATGTCAAGGCAATCCGTTCAAAAAATATATCCCTCTAGTGCCGCCACCACAATACTGGGGGGCTGATTTTTTATTATTTTTTTCTCGGCAGCTAGTATGGTAGAAAAGGGCAGACTGGGGAGGGTGATTGGTGTAATTACACACAGTCAGACAGCATATGCTTCTCATCATGGCCCCAAAACACCCTCCCCCATTAGAGGTCTTTTCATTTTCAAGATCTAGCATTTTCAATAGGTTATGAAGGCGTACCTGGACATACTTCTATTTGGGTTTACTTTGACAGGACTGTTAACATCTTGGCCCACCAAAAACAGTTACATTTAAGTGCTAAAGTATGTTATAGCTACTGTGTAAAGTCAATGTTTGAGGCATAACTACATTATCATTCATTTTCCTGAGCTAATTTGATAAAAGTTTAGAGAATTATACTCAGAAAATCTGTTTTCATACCAAAAAAATGCAATTACCTGTCATATAAGGTGTTTTTATTCATTTCTTTGGGAGTAAAATGCATCATAGTGGAAGCTGTTTTAAAATTTTGGTTACTTATTTTAAGTACAAAAAATACCATATTATTGCATTGCTGTTATATAATGTTTCCATATTTGTATGCATCAATAAATAATGTGAATTGGAGTAATATTCTGCATATTATGGAATAAATATTGTTACCTATTTTAACTACATGATAAGAAAAAACTATTAGATAACTTATTATATTTGTTTACGTTATTAGAAAATGTGACTTGTGGTCATATTCTGCTATATATTCGTTAAAAATGTTTTCCTATTTTAATGACAAAAAAAATCACTTTTGCACAACTTTTATAACTTTTCCATGTTTTTGTGCATCAATAAATAAACGTACCTTGTAATTATATTCTGCATTACAGCTGTGCATACACATGTCGGCGTTATTTTGAATTACTTAATACGCTGAAATACAATAAAAAAGAACCCCGCCCCTTTCCGATCCCCCCCAAAAAAATAAAAATAAAGAATGCACAACTATACCTGGATCATGGAATGGCACCAAAACAAAGTTTTTGATGGGTCTGGCCCTCCGATTGAGGGTCTTCTCCAAAATCCGCGAAGCGCCATCAATCACCTGTTGAAGATCGTCGTACATAGACCCGGTTACATCGAATACAAAAGCCAGGGTCGACCCCCTATCACCCATCCGATGACCCTCTTCCAAATCGGGGGGTCCGGGTAACCCTTGCACGCCGCTACAAAGAACCGGGAGCAAGCAAATTATAAAGGAAATCTTCATTTTTTGTTGTTGTTTTGCTTGGTTAATCTACCGCAGCTGTCTCATTGAGTGAGCCAATCAACTGTGGGGGGTTATGAGCAAGATAACCTATTTAGTAAGTGTATTTAAAAGGGGCGTGGCTCTACTTTAAAGGGGGCGTCAAAAAATACGTCCAAAAGTGGTTTAAAATAAGTTTCCAAGGAGCATAGAACATCCGTGCGTGAAGTTTGGAGCAAAGTGTGGAAGAGGTTGAGTTGGGAAGCACTCCTGGAGAGATGCTTCTGTGACGTAGTAAAAGGGGCGGGGACTAGGTTGGAAAAAAAAGTTACTGTGGAGACCCCCACCTGAATGGTGGGTGTCTGAATGCTTGTAATTTGACCCCAGTGGGACTTCCAGCTCTGTTCAACAGGACCCTTCAATCTGATTTACAATCAAGGAGGCTTTAGAATTTAAGATTAGATCAGGGCTGAAAAAAAAGTTAGATAGATAGATGTCAATAGCAGTGGAAAAATGAGCATATACAGCATGTGTGCCAAAGTGGCGGCCCGAGGGCCAAATTTGGTCCGCCGCGTCATTTTGTGTGGTCCGGGAAAGTAAATCATGAGTGGAGACTTTCTGTTTTAGGATCAAATTAAAATGAAGAGTATAGATGTATATTAAATTTCCGGATTTTCCCCATTTTAAATCAATAATGGTCATTTTTTATCATTTTTTCTGTGTTTTTAGTTCAAAAAATCATGTTGTAAAATCCTAAAAATATATTTTTTTAAAAGCTACTTTTTTTTATCTGTAAACAAACTAAATATTCAGGGTTTTTAATCCAGTTCTTTTAATCCATTTATAAAAAGAAAATCTAAATATTATATCTAAATATCTAAAAATATATTTAAAAAAAGCTAAAATAAACATTGTTTTAGTTCAGGAAAAGTAATATACATCTATACGCTTCATTTTAATTTGATCCTAAAACAGAAAGTCAGCACTCATGATTTACTTTCCCGGACCACACAAAATGATGCGGCGGGCCAGATTTGGCCCCCGGGCCGCCACTTTGACACCCGTGCATTAAAACAAAACATAATAAACATCATACTTACCAATTGACTCCTAACACCTGTTGACAAGTGCACCAAATCTGTCTAAATTACAAAAAAATGGCATTCTAAACAGTTAAAATGATAAAATGTAGTATTACAGTACATAGACAATAATAAATAGATGCACACATAGCCATTGAAATGCATTTTATTATGTGCTCTCATACTGGTTAATGACAGGTACTGTAAATGGCATTGTCATTCCGTAAATGATGATTTGCATAAGGCATAAATATCAGTGATGGCTAAAAACGTGTCTGGATTACGAATTGGCAAAAAAAAAGGCGTGATTGCATGCTCTGGCTTTTTTACACAGCAGGACGAATAGAAAGTGGATAATTGTCGCCACGTTTTTGCAAAAAAAGGCTCAACGACGTAATTGAGATGTTGTTTCAAATTGTTTTTGGGGCGTCTTACAATTTAGACATTGTACTGCTATTGTGATAATGGAAAAGAGAAAACATGATAGGATTTTTAGGATAAAATAATCCTAATAAACTCCTTCAGCACTCTTCCACAAATTAAGACTTCTCTAAACCACGGGTGTCAAACATACGGCCCGCGGGCTGGATCCGGCCCGTCTGATGGTTTGGTACGGCCCGGGGAAGAAAGCTGCATTGTATTAAAAAAATGAATTTTCTTTAAAATGTGTAGTTCTTGTATTATCCGCTAGGGGGCGCAGTGTTTTAGTACGGGCAGACAACATGAATTGACATTTATTTATGTTCTTATGTTATTCTCTTGTTCATAATATATTGTTCATAATGTAAAAGGAAAATTCTTTTAATAAACATTTTGATAATTTACTCATTCTTTGCACTAATTATTAGTTTTAGTGACTAATACAAAGGGAAAAAAGTGGGATTTTTGTTAGTTCTATGTAATTTTGCAATGAGTTTACTGGTCCGGCCCTCTTTATCTCAAATTAAGCCGTATTCGGCCCGCAGACCACAGTTTGACACCCCTGCTCCAAACAGAGGAAACTCCCATAAATAGTGAAAAATGCAGTGCAAAACATTGAAACAATGTCAATAAAAACAATATTTCCATGAATTTTGAAGCGGTAAAAACCATAAAGTAGGGACTTAAATGAATATCATACTCTATTTACATTTGCAATGTTAAATTTAAACTTAATTTAATACCACGAAATACACTTTTCTCGTGTTTAAATACTGGACAAAAGCACTTGTCAAATCCGCAAAATCCTCCGAAGAAATTCATCTTCTTGGGATTTTTTTGTTGTGAGAAATAAGCAAAAATCGGCAAAGTTTTTGTAGCAGCTAAAGAATGACGAAAAAATGGCGAACTTTACTTCCTCTTGTTTGAATGTCATCGGAAAAAAAATGTCCACAAAATCAGTCAAAAACGCAAAATACTGCGAAATGATTGTCAATCCACTCCAGGATTTCAGCAAAAAAGACCAAAAATTTCCGACTAAAAGAGTCCGAAACCAGATCCATCTTGAGATAATCGAGATTTCAGTCTTTTCCAGGATTATCTTGTCAAAATTATGTTGTAAATATGTATTGACAAGCTGAGTTCACAGCTGACAAAACGCCACGTGCTAAGTGTCATCAAAAATTGGCAGAGGTTGTCAATTTTTGTTCAAAGACCATTGGATTGCCAGCAAAACAAGTGGGTCGCTTTTAAATAATTCATCAGAACAAACTGAAACCAAAAAGCAGCTGCGTTGTTTAAAAAAAAAAAAAAAAATCATCCTTTTCGCCAATTTACGTCTCTTGCATTAAAAAAAAAAAATCGTACAATATTTCAACCTCTTCACCATAATACCCACTCACCTTGAATACTTTCCTTTTTTTTTTTAAACTAGACCATCATAGAGTGATAGTGCTTGAACGATAGAAGGATCAGCCTTGGAACCCTCCTGGAACTCTTGCAAGGTCAATTTCCCGTCAGCATTCTGCGAAAAAAGAACGAAAAAAGGGATGTTATTACCAGAGTCGTACCAGCAGAGGGCGAACTTGGACCCCAGTGAGGATTTTTGAGTGCTGTTGGTGTCGTTTACGCTCAGTAGGATTGGTTTTTAGGCAATTTGTTGACATAAATCGGCGACTGTGCCTTAGACACGCCCACGTAGGACTCAGTTCATCACTCAGAGAAGACAAGTAGATTCCCTACCGCGATGAGTGGGCACTACCGCTGAGGGCAAGTGTGGAAGGGGAGGTGACTATATCATGTTGACAGCTTGAACCACACTGTGGTAGATCATGTTTATAGTTCTATGTTTGAAAATGGCTGTCTTAATTCCTAGTGGTTAACGTCTATTTACTTTTGAATGGTAAATAAGGTGTTGTACGTATTTGGTTAATTAAAGTATGTAAGCACTTACCTTATCCATCATTGCAAAAATGCGATCTACTCGCTTTTCTGGTGTGTTTTCTTCTTCTGGTAATTCCACAGTGTTTCCCTGGAATACAAATTTATGACATTATTATTATTAATTTTCGTTCTGTAGAATTTAGGCCTAAAGATTAATATGTGATGTGAAGAGACATATGTGTTATTAGTCTTATTATGGGATATTTATACATTGATAGCTGTTACACAGTAATATTGGATTGACAAAAATGATCTATATATCATGGGTAGGGAATCTATGGCTCGGGAGCCACATGTGGCTCTGTGGATAAGTGCATCTGGCTTTTTGCTAACTTGTGAGCTAAAATATGGAAATTGCTGGTGACAGAATTGAGATAATACTTCTAGAATTGCTTTAATCTTCATATTTTTTGCAGTAAACTTCTGGAATGCATCTTCTCATTAATTGGCAATACCATAAGAATCTTTTAAAAATATTCATTTTTTTACACTTTAAAACGTGGTGAAATTACACACAAAAAATGGAAAAGGCACCTGTTTACATGTATGTATTTCTTTAAGGTAGTTTGAATACTTCAAAATAACACTTATAACAATTTACTACCACTAAGTAAGCTTAGTGCTAAATTTTACTTTAAATGTATGATAAAAATGAGATTATAACTTTGTCTGCTTCATTTTTTGCTTTCTGGCATTTTAATTTCTTCTAAAAATTAACCTTATTTTCAACTTATGGCAATCAATTTCCGAGGTTTCACTGTAATGCAATATTTAGTTAACTTACCACCATTTGATAAATTGCATCTACAATATTCAACATCTCATCACGGGTAATGTAGCCATCATTATCCAAGTCATACAGTTTGAATGCCCCTGAAACACAATCAAAATATTAAAAATGGTAGTTTTTTAAGCAAATGCCCTCATTTTAGACGACAAAACCTATAAAAACATGAAAAATAATGTTTCCACAAGCATTAAAACATCTAAAAATCCCTTCCAAAACACCCAAGTTCAAAAGCTTCTCATTAAAATGGCAACAATACTAAAAACGGTGACGTCTTACATCGAAGTTTTTCATCCAGAGTCCCCCGAGAGGTCACAGATAACGCCTGAATGAATTCCGAGAACTCGATGCGTCCATCCTAGAAAATGGCACAAGAAAAAAAACAAGATGGATGACTTTTACTTCACATTTACACTCTATGTATCTCAAAACAAGGCCACCTAGCGCTCTCCTGAGGTAAAAAAATGTCACCTTTTGCTGTTTTTTTTAGATGGATGCCAACACACACAATAAAAAAACACTAATTCACAGTATGTAGTGAGGATTTACTTTATATAATTTTCCCTTTTGTAATGTAGTTTAGCTCCCATTAATAAAATATGCCATTACAGGAAAAAAGCCAATCTAATTTGGCTTGAATGAGTCAGTACTTCCCATAACTTGACCCTCTAATTAGCATTTAAAGAGCAGTTAGTTTTGCAGAAATTGAATTTTATGATATGGGATGTAAAAAAAAATCAATTAGAAATATACATAGCTATATACCTTATTTTCAGGACTATAAGGCGCACTTAAAAGTCTTACATTTTCTCCAAAATGGACAGTGCGCCTTATAATCCACTGCGCCTTATATATGGAAAAAAAAACAGAAAACCAAAAAGGAAAAACCACTACTGTCGGATATATATAAAAAAAACGTCTGAACTGAAACAATACTGTTAAATATGCAGATGCCATATTAGTTTACAAAATCTTCCATTATATAGCTCCTCCCCCACTGCAAGATTTTATACAAAAACATCAACAATGGCTGGCTCTAGAGGTGACTGTGTAGTGAGTGCTTCATACCTGGAAGTCAATAGCAATTACCGTATTTTCACCACTATAAGGCGCACTTCAAAGTCTTAAATTTTCTCCAAAATAGACAGTGCGCCTTATAATACAGTGCGCCTTATATATGGAAAAAATGTCATTCATTGAGGGTGCGCCTTATAATGTGGTGCGCCTTATAGTCGTGAAAATACGGTACTACTAAGAAAATAGATATTTCAAAACAGCCATTGTTTTCATTTAAAGATGACTAAGGTCTACTTTTCATTGCTCTGATAGAAAATACACTGTAAAGTACAAACCTTATTTTCATCAAAAACATTGAAGACAAAAGAAGCAAACTTTGTAGGATCCCCAAAAGGAAAGAATTGTTTGTAAATCTTCTGAAAGCCGACAGAATCAAGTTGTCCACTGGGACAATCTTTGATGAAGCCTTTGTACCTGCCAGAATGAAACAAATGTAGAGAATAAATGACTAACTGATGACTTAAAGTTGGATTTATCAGGATATATTTCTCATATTGGTAGTGGACATTACATTTAATGAAATGGATCATGTGCAAATTTGTCTCATTCACAGAAAAGACAATTGTGAAAATCCAATAGAAAGTCTCAAATGGTTTTCTGTAATTGAATTATATCCTCATTATCTTTTGATAATATAAACATGGTTGAAATAGAACTCTAAGCGCTTCCAACCTTGAAAAATGACATTTCTAGAGAGTAACTTAATATAATACAGTAAACATAGCAGCAAATCAATATCAATTTCAAATCAATTCCACTCAAAAGCGAGAATTAACACTAATGATTCCCTCCAGCGTTAAGCAAAGAAGTACTATAGCCTTCAAATGTGTTATAATACTTACCAAAAAGAAAAAAAATATCATTTATGTATTTTGTCTCATTCTACCCTGCGATTGTCTAGAGACCAATTCAGTGTGTCCCCAGCCTCTGGCCAGGTAGTCAGCTGGGATATCCTCCAGCACCCCCGCGCGACCCTAATGACGATAAAGCAGTTGAGGAAAATGAGATGAGATGCGAACAAGAAAGTGGAAGTCGATTTTCTGTCCAAAACAAGCATTTTTTTTTTAAAACCCTGCTAATACTTGTGCCTGTGCATCTGCTCTAATTACAAGCCATCTGGCATTTCCCCTGGTAAAATTGTCTCTCATCCTACACCCTCAACAGTGTTGATTGCTACTCATCTCCAAGTGACAACCACGAAAAACAGGGATAGACAGAAAGCTAGCTTGCATCATAGCACATGGCATTAAGAATTATTGTTTTGGTTTTCCAGCAAACATTTAAATCAATAATGTCAAACATACGGCCCGCGGGCCGGATCCGGCCCGTCAGGTGGTTTGGTACGGCCCAGGGAAGAAAGCTGCATTGTATAAAAAAAATGTGAATTTTCTTTAAAATATGTAGTTCTTGTATTATCCGCTAGGGGCGCAGTGTTTTAGTACGTGCAGACAACATGAATTGACATTTATTTATGTTCTTATGTTATTCTCTTGTTCGTAATATATTGTTCATAATGTAAAAGGAAAATTCTGTTAATAAATATTTTGATAATTTACTCATTCTTTGCACTAATTATTAGTATTAGTGACTAATACAAAGGAAGAAAAGTGGTCTTATTGTTAGTTTTATGTCATTTTGCAATGAGTTGACTGGTCCGGCCCGCTACATCTCAAATTAAGCCGTATTCGGCCCGCAGAGCAAAGGGAGTTTGACACCCCTGATTTAAATGCTAGATTCATATCTGTCAAGGTTGTTGTTACCCCAGCTTGAAGATTCACAATTACATTGACAACTTCACTCCTCCGCAGATATAATCACTCTCACTATTTAATGTGTGACTTCTTCTGGTCTTGGGTGTCTCTTGTGATTAAATAAGTGTCATTTTGATGGATGCAAGTACTGTAAATGTGACAGGGCATGATTGTGTGGGCTCTGATTTGACAAAAGATAAAGCTACTGACGGAAGAAATGTTTCGAAACAGCTTTGTGAAGTGTTAAATCCTGCCATGATTAAGTTCTTTAAAGCCCAATTTCCTAATACCTCTACTGTTGTTCTCTTATCAGGAATTTCTTATCCAGAAATAGGATAAAAAAGTACCGTATTTTCACGACTATAAGGCGCACTGGATTATAAGGCGCACCCTCAACGAATGACACTTTTTTTCCATATATAAGGCGCACTGGATTATAAGGCGCACCCACAATGAATGACACATTTTATTTTTTTTCCATATATAAGGCGCACTGTATTATAAGGCGCACTGTCTATTTTGGAGAAAATTTCAGACTTTTAAGTGCGCCTTATAGTCCTGAAAATACGGTAGTTAACACATTAATGTTACCAAAACTGAAAGTTATTCAGTCACAGAAAGGCTTCAAAGTCTCATCTCATCTCATTTTCTGAACCGCTTTAGCCTCACTAGGCTCACGGAGGGTGCTGTATCCTAGTAAGGTGTGATCATATTTATTTTTTAAATATCTGATTGACTTCACAAACAGCAGGTGCTACATTCTATAACTTTAGAGGGTTAGAAAATTGAACTAAATGTGTAAATTGTATTTTTAAATATTAATAAACTCTGAATTGGTGGCCAGCCAATTACAGAGCACAAGAGTAGTAGTTAGATAATTATCTTTTCATGCATATTTTTGGAATGTAAAAGGAAACCAGAGTACCCGATTAAAACCCACAAAGGGCTGGGGAAACCCTGCAAACTCTGAACAGGGATTCAAACCCAGGTCCCCCACTGCGAGGCCGATGTACTAACCACTCATCCACCGGGCCGCCCGACTTCAAAATAATTTTATTTTAAAAAAAGAATTGTGTGGAATAGCACGTCAAATAAACTTAAAATACAATTTTATTATATGGCACTCTATAATTAAAAAAGGAAAGTACACACTTACCATTGTTGCACCTCCTTTTCCGTAACTGCAAAAAATACAAGAGTAGTGTTAGTTGGTGCAATATAGTTAAAACACAATTAAATATAATATACAAATGTGATTGAATACACTTGATGGAAAATAGCAGGTAGCCAGGTAACCTGGAATGGATCATTATCGGTATGTCAGATTGTATTAGTAGGTCTAATGACAGAATCATTCTCTATTTGGGCCAGTTAGGAAAGAACTAGTTCAAGTGAACCCTCAGGACTCGACAAGAGGACAAATAACGCTTGGCAAAGAAGGGTCAGTTGTGACATTAACAAAAAGGACCGTTTTTTAAAAGATTTGCCTTCATGTCATGCCTAATATTTTCTGTTATATTCAAAAATAACATTAGCCTAAGCAATGATTGGCTTCACTTTGAATTTAAGACATATATTTGTAGGTAAATTTGGTCAAATTAACTGAAAATGGACTTTGTAGCTGTAACAAGAGAAAATGTGCAATTTTACAAAATAAACTCAAAATATTGATTGTCATGGTCTTTTAGGCAATGTCTAATTTCTTCTTAAATCAATAAAATTGTGAAAAAAAACTCAACATTACATGTACTACTTCATTAACTTGATCAAAAATAAATTAAATTGCATTAAATTGTCCAGGAACCATCATCATGAAATTGGTGATTTACACTCATATTAGCAAAAAAGTATAATTTTTTTACATCAAAATTCTTTCCTTTAGATCACAGATGTCAAAGTGGTGGCCCGGGGGCCAAATCTGGCCCGCCTCCTCATTTTGTGTGGCCCGGGAAAGTAAATCATGAGTGTTGACTTTCTGTTTTAGGATCAAATTAGAAAGAATATAATAGATGTATATTAAATTTCCTGATTTTTCTCCTTTTGAATCAATAATTGTCATTTTTTAATCATTTTTTTCAGTGTTTTTAGTTCAAAAATCATTTTGTAAAATCTAAAAATATATTCAAAAAAAACTAAAATAAACATTGTTTTAGATCTATAAAAAACTGAATATTCAGGGCTTTTAACCCAGTTCTTTTAATCCATTTATAACAAAAAAATCTAAAATATTATATCTAAAATGGTCCAGCCCACATGAAATCAAGTTAACGTTAAAGCAGCCCGCGAACCAACCCAAGTCCGACCCCCTCACTTTATATACTATACAATCCCCGAACATCTACACCCAATCCAACCCCTACTCAAGTATTAGATTATACTCTAATTGCTGTTCAAATCAAGGCTGTGATATGAAAATCTAAGTGAGGGGGTATGTAGAGCTTTCATCTCAGGAACTCACCTATAGAAAGTCTTCATGTCTTAAATGTCACAGTCAATCTCAGTCCTGTCAGCCACGATAACTGCCGTTAAATTGCCAATGTCGTCAGAAATGGAAGGACTTTGGCAATGGCTATAATTTGCTCTAAAAATGTTATATAAGTCAGTCAGTGCCAATGTGCAATAATACAATCCAACCATGCAAGAAAGTGTAGAGCCTACTTGGCCGGTTGGCCCTGAAGGGGTCTGCTAAAACCCTTTCCGCTTATACTCTGTCACTATGAGCTTCTTCATAGCTCTGACAACATAGAAGAATCATCACGCTATTAGACGTAGGCCCTGGAGACATTTTAATATGACCGCTGGTCTTTTTTTCATGTGATTTGAGACGCAATGCTAAATCTGGTCTAATCTGGGATGGCTTGGAAAGCACTCTTGTCAGGCTTTTCTATGACTCTCTAATGTCTTTATGTTTAGTTTATTAAAAGAAAAAAAAATTGTATTTAAATAACGTGACAGCTCGCAGTGTACGCTGGTTTTGAGTTGATTTTCTGTCAAAATGAGGGTTTATTTGAAAGAAGAAAATGAGATGTAGTAAATGAAATTGCTTCAGTTTTGGGTCGGATAGAAACTGGGAATAAGGTGGCAGAATTACGGTGTTTTTGGGGACTTTGATTCGGATTAGCTAAAAAAAAAATGTACTAAGAAAAGGAAAAAGTACAAGTTGCACTGGAGTATGAATTATGCAACATTATACATTAGGGAAAATCAGTTAAAATAACCCCATGTTAATGTAACAAAATAACAGTATTTTGGTGGATAACAACAGCCTAAAAAATAAACTTTAATTCAGATTAGCCATAGAAATACACAAAAATAAGGAAAAAGTACAAGTTGCACTAGAGTATAAATTATGCAACATTATACATTAGGGAAAAATCAGTTAAAATAATCTTGTTAATAATTAGATTTTTTTTATATAAATGGATTGGAAGAACTGGGTTCAAATCCCTGAATATTCAGTTTTTGTATAGATCTAAAACAACGTTTATTTTAGCTTTTTTAAAATGATTTTTGAACTAAAAACAGAAAAAATGATTAAAAAATGACAATTATTAATTTAAAAGGGGGACAATCAGGAAATGTAATCTACATCTATACTCTTCATTTGAATTTGATCCTAAAACAGAAAGTCAGCACTCATGATTGACATTCCCGGGCCACACAAAATGATTTGCCGGGCCAGATTTGGCCCCCGAGCCGCCACTTTGACACATTAGTGTAACGAAATAACCTTTTTTTTTTTATAACAACAGCCTAAAAAACACAGCATAAATTGCTATTGTGGTCAAAATGAAAAAAATAAAGACATATGTAGCACAGTATATAAATCGCAAGCCCAGCCAAAACAGTGCAGCCTATAGTCCGGAAAAGACGTCAATGGGAATAAGATTGACATTCATCTGAAGTCAAGAGACGTTACAAGAACAACTTGATGCTCCTTTGGGCCATGCTAACCAGATAAGATCCTAATTATACTATTCCCTTTCCCTGCTCCGAGAGGGCAATTAGTAGATAGATGAAGCCAAAGAGAATGCAAGAGGAGGAAGAGACCAAAAGCAAGCAAGCAAGCCGGCCCAGCACGAAACCACCATGTCTTCTTCCTACACAGCAATTTCCTGCCGCAGCAGCCCTCCTTGCCTCTGCTGTGGCGAGGGAGGACCGCCACACAAACAACACTGTCATTAAGCAGCCAATGGGAGGCCTCTCCCACTCACACCTGCACAATGCACTGATCCAATGACAAGACTAATAACGATGCTATAGTCCAACAATAATAAACACAAACAAAAATGGCGTCCTCCAAGTGTAGACGTCATTTTGTTGATGATCAAACTGAGTTTAAATCCCATTGAAAACCAAGAGGGAGAATATTAATGTATTAATGTCATTTTTGCAATGCTTTAAGGAGGAATATGAGCATAAAATGTGAATTTTTCACTGCAGTATAATTGTAGAGGGGTCTTTTAATACAATGATACCTCTACTTACGAATTTTTTAAAATACGGCGAGTTCAGTTTATGAAATGCCTCACTGGGAACATTTTATCTGAGGATACTTTGATTATTTTTAAAGGATTTAGTTTGTAGAATCAGTGAGATTAGAACAAATGAGGACTTTTATAGGTAAAATGAGTCTTTTGGTACAAAAATTCAAGTTATGAAACCAATTAATTTTCTAAGTAGAGTTAACATTGTATCTAATTCTGTTAAAATTAAAATACTCAGTGTGAAGGTCCTTGTAAACAGGACTTATGACTACTATTTCCATTTTTTTATACATTAATAATTAAACAGCAGGAAAATGAACCTTTCCAAATCACATTATGCTTTTTTTTGCCCCAATTTATATCGCATTTGTACCCTTCTGGTCTACTCATTTCTACCAAAATATTTGAGTTGCAACTATTTACTGAAAATAATGCTGTTATAAGAAATACAATAAATTCTGCAGATTCTAACATTGTGTTTTACCAATGCAAAATTCCCATTGCATACTCACAGTAGGTTTTTCTCGTCAATTCCTCCACCACTTCTGGTTTGAGCTTACTGTTGGATTTCCCCATGATTTTCAGCTCTCCTCCACAGCTTCAATTCCACCAGTTATTACCTCAGCCTGCTCTTCTGCTGGGAACATAAACAAAGGAATACCAGTTAAACCTATGCAGTGAAACGAAGGAAACCCAGATCAGTGAAATATGATGAAGATGAATGACTAGGCCTGCCAAGTGAAGATATAATAATAACTCAAATCTAGCTGAAGACACTCATCATAGAGCCAAAGGTCATTGCAATGTAGAACCGTCAGGTTGTTCAGATATTTGCGGTTTGGCGTCCTTTCCCATGACAGCAGTCTATCAGATAAAAGTGATATTTGGAACCATTGACTATACATCTCTATTTAACCCAATACTCTCTTTATTGGTCTGGATGAAGGCCACACCCCCGCTTCATCTCCTTGACCATTTAAGTGTGGGATGGACCATTTTAGATATAATATTTAGATTTTTTTTTTCATAAATGGATTAAAAGAACTGGATTAAAAGCTCTGAATATTCAGTTTTTTATAGATCTAAAACAATGTTTATTTTAGCTATTTTTTAATTTATTTTTTAGGTTTTACAAAATGATTTTTGAACTAAAAACAAAGAAAAATGGATTAAAAAATTACAATTGATTTAAAAATGTAACATAAGGTGTGTTAAACTCATTTTTTAAAGGGTTATGTCTTTATATTTTTAAATTTTACAAAATGATTTTTCACATAAAAAATTGATTAAAAATTACAATTATTGATTTAAAAAAGGGGAAAATCAGGAAATGTAATATACATCTATACTCTTAATTTTAATTTGATCCTAAAACAGAAAGTCAGCACTCATGATTGACTTTCCCGGGCCGCACAAAATGATGCGGCGGGCCAGATTTGGCCCGCGAGCCGCCACTTTGACACATGTGCACTAGAGTGATTTGTAAAAAAAAAAAAAAAAAAAAAAACACTTCAACTGTAAGTACTGTAGTGTGCAGATACCTTCACAGCAAACATCTGTATGACTCCATGGCCAGTAATGTCCTGATGACGTAAGCCATACTCGGAATGACCATCTTGTGTCCTCTGGTTTCCTGAGCTGCAGTTTTGCTACTAACACAAGGACACAAAATAGCAGTAATAAGACAATTAGGAATGTCCAGATACAGACTTTTTGACTTCCAAAGATATGTTTTACTGTGCCAAAAAATATGGACAAAAGTCATATTTGTAGAAACAATGCAAAATACAATGCAATCAGCCAATGATAAATCCCAATATTTGTATAAAAGTCAATAAATACTCCATTTACAAATTTTACATTATGCTCCCCTTACAATTATTAAGTATAGTAGATATATCTTGCCTATTGGTTTTAATTTAAAGCAGCGAAAAAGCACAATAATACTAAAACACATTCCTCTTGGATCATATCCAATTTCATGTCCAAATTTGATACTTCAAAAATAATCCTAAAAAATATGGACAAAAGTCATATTTGTAGAAACAATGCAAAATACAATGCAATCCGCCAATAATAAATCCCAATATTTCTATAAAAGTCAATAAATACTCCATTTACAAATATTACATGATGCTCCCTTACAATTATTAAGTATAGTAGATATATCTTGCCTATTGGTTTTAATTTAAAGCAGCCAAAAAGCACAATAATACTAAAATACATTCTTCCTGGATCATATCCAATTTTATGTCCAAATCCGATACTTCAAAAATAATCCTATTGATGCTGAGTATCAAATTAGCACATTACTAATTATCAAATGAGGAAAATCCTGGTCGAATTGAAGGAAAATGACAGAAAATATCTTAATATTCAAAGAATTAGAAAAAATATTTGTGTTTAGTTTAAATAAAAGTGGTCTGTGAATTAAAACGGTACTCAAAGCCCTAAAAGAAACAGGTGGCATCAGAAAAGGTTAAACTTTTCATCATATAAAATGAATGGGGATGACTCAAGCCTTGAGAAAACACAAGGTATTTGAGTGTTTCCACCCATGACGTGGCATGAAAATACCCCTACCGAGAGAAGTGGTGCTACTGCGGGCAGGATGTTGCCTGGCAATACCATAGCAACACACAGTTTACGGCTACAGAACAAATGGCTACTGCGTGTTTTAGCTAGTCAATGGACACACAATAAATGCAGTTTCACCAAGAGAAAAAACAGATTAAAAACAAAAGACAAGAGTCAAATCTATCTTAAGGAATGTTTTTGCTCTTTACCTAGAGTAGAAAGGAGGACGATCGCCGTGCAGTGAGAGGAGATGAAAATGCGAGCGCTCCTGCCTCGCGCATGTCAGCGTGTTGTCGGGGGTTGCTTGATGGCTTGCTGGATGGCTGGCTTGCGAAAAGCCGCCGACGGCGAGTGACGTTGAATTGAGCTGCTGGCCTCGCTGCACGCATTCGTGACTTGCACCGTCGTCTGGGTGTGAGAGAGAGAGAGAGAGAGAGAGTATGAGTGCCTTTGTGTATGTGTGAGTATGTGTTAGAGTGTATGTTTGTGTGTATTTGTGTAAGGGTGTGTGAGAGTGTGAGTGTGTGTGTAAGAGTGTGAGTGTATGTATGTGTGTAGGGGTGTGTGTGAGAGTGTGAGTCTATGTATGTGTATGTGTGTAAGGGTGTGTGTGAGAGTGTGAGTGTATGTATGTGTGTAAGGGTGTGTCTGTGAGAGAGAGAGTGAGTGTGTGAGAGAGTATGTGTGAGAGGGTGAGAGAGTATGTGTGAGAGTGTGTGAGAGTGTTTGAGAGTGTGTGTGTGTGTGTGAGAGAGAGAGTGTGAGAGAGTGTGTGTTCGAGAGAGTGAGTGTGAGAGAGTGTGTGACAGAGTGTTTGTGTGAGAGTGTTTTAATGTGAGTGTTGGTGTGAGAGTGTTTGTATGAGAGTGTTGGTGTGAAAGTGTTTGGGTGAGTGTTTGCGAGAGAGTGTTTGTGTGAGAGTGTTTGTGTGAGAGTGTTTGTGTGAGAGTGTTTGTGTGAGAGTGTTTGTGTGAGAGTGTTTGTATGAGAGTGTTTGTATGAGAGTGTTTGTGTGAAAGTGTTTGGGTGAGTGTTAGTGTGAGAGTGTTTGTGCGAGAGTGTTTGTGTGAGAGTGTTTGTGTGAGAGTGTTTGAGTGAGAGTGTGTGTTTGAGTGTGTGTGTGAGAGTGTGTGTGTGTGCGTGAGTGTGTGTCCATGCGTGTGTTGATGTGGGGGCTGCACGTGTGGGGGTGCGTGTCTTGAATTGAATGCCTGTATTGTCATTATGCAAGTACAATGAGATTTAAAGCTTCAGCTTTAAGCTCAAGCATAAATAAGTACAGTCCTACAAATATGTATGTACAATGAAAAAGAAGTAAGGTCAAACTTTTCAATGGCCACCAGATATTGAGCTAGTTACGTGGCAGAAGTAGCAGAATTTGATTGGCAGCACAAAGATAAAACCATCTTCTGGCAGCAATAACATTGCTTGATATTTATATTATGCTCTCTGATTAGTTCAAATTCTAAGCTACTTTAGGGATTTGGATCTTTCGCCTGCTCCAGTCAGTCAGTGCATTGAACCTATTGTATGTTTTTGTTGTTTTTATTGGAGTGCTGAACTGAGTGATAGTACTTTTGTGAAGGTGAAGCATAATTTACGGGGAGCTCATCGAAATGTAGTTCCCCTAAGCACTTGGGAGCAAGCAAATAGTTTCCCAATAGGACAATTTCCACCCACACAAAAGGAGGTTTGAATCCAAAAGCCTGCAACTGCACTTACCTGCAGTGTTTTATTGTAATCCGCTGCAGGAAGTAAGGCTGAGAAAATGAGGCTTTGAGGTGGGGGAAATTAACGAGAGACTCTTAATCTCTCTCGTGCTGAGATCACTAAAAACTCATTGATTGTCTTGACTGTGCATCACATTTATTGCTGAGTATGAAGCATATCTTTGGTTTAATCTTTATAAATCCATATTTTGTAGCTCAGATTTATGTGATGGAGGGATACATACAAAAATAAATAGTGTTGTTCTATCAATTAGGGATTCATGGTGTAAATGTTGTTTCTGAGAAGTTATTGTTAACATATTTAATGGAGAAAACTGATGAATATTGTAAAAGCTTTTTGCAGAGGGAAATATTTGTAAATACACAGATTGGAAAAGCAAGTATAATTATGATGAATATCTCTCGGCCCAAGATAACATTATTTTTCCAATATATAGATAATTATAGAGAGAACCAGATGAATGAAAATCCTCCTATGTACAAGAGAGACACACTACTTAAAATCATGTCAAAATGAAACACTGAAAGGTTGGACTTTCCAGAGCAAACTTTCACTAGCCAACTGTCCGTCCAATGAGATGAGTCATACACCATTTGGCAGGAATCTTTTTTTTAAATGCCTGACAGTTTTATATCTGAAATAGACATTTCTTCTTTAGTAATACCAAAAATATGGTGTCACGTCATAATTAAAGACCTCCTCCAATTGACCTCAGGCAAAAACAGTTTTGTTCTCACCACTGACACTGAGAAGTATAAACATATGAAGAAAAGCTTCAACAACAATTTATATACCTATATCAATACCTATACCCATACCCATACCTATACCTATACCTATACCTATACCTATACCAATACCAATACCTATACCAATACCTCTACCTCTACCTCTACCAATACCTATACCTATACCAATACCAATACCTATACCAATACCAATACCCATACCAATACAATACCTATACCAATACCAATACCTATACCAATACCAATACCAATACCAATACCTATACCTATACCTATACCTATACCAATACCTATACCTATACCTATACCTATACCAATACCTATACCAATACCTATACCAATACCAATACCTATACCAATACCTATACCAATACCTATACCAATACCTATACCAATACCTATACCTATACCAATACCTATACCAATACCTATACCAATCCCAATACCTATACCAATACCTATACCAATACCTATACCAATACCTATACCAATACCTATACCTATACCAATACCTATACCACTACCTATACATATACAGTGAGAGTATTGATTAACATGTCACTAAAAATGCTATTTCATTTACCTTTCAATCTAAGAAAGAGGAGTTGATACAGTATTTTGGACTGCATTTAGCCTCATTTCCCCTAACAAAACACAATTTATCCTGCGGCATTATCTGCTGTGCATGTTGCAGTAAGCCATATGGCTCTTGATATATTATATATTACATCATAAATGTACAATACGTCTACTGTCATAACTAGTCGATTTAGCTCTCTGAATGCAAGGAAGATTTAGCAATGCTGGTGTCATGCAGTTGTTGACTCAGTGTGAGAATGGCCAGATAATGTCATATTAGGCTTCAATCCAATGTTTATGGAGAGGAATTCCTACTAAGGACGGATAACATTTCGGAAGAGGAAAAGAAGTATCTGTGGGTCAACACCTATTCACGGTGGCATTTAGGCAAAAAAAAAAGGTTTGGCATGTACCAGAGATACAATAACAACAATAAACCCCATTTAAACGTTTACCATATTAATTCATGTT
Organism: Stigmatopora nigra; assembly: GCF_051989575.1. Taxonomy (NCBI): domain Eukaryota; kingdom Metazoa; phylum Chordata; class Actinopteri; order Syngnathiformes; family Syngnathidae; genus Stigmatopora; species Stigmatopora nigra. The sequence goes on along the minus strand of NC_135511.1, from coordinate 16,444,751 downwards.
TGGAATTGAATTTTTTTTCTAAAATTAGGATCAGTTTGGGGTTCTATTCCAAGTCGATTTTCCTCACAGGTTAAAAACATGAGTCTGGTCTATTCTGACTTATTAAACATTTAAAGTACTAAATATTTAACATATTTATTTCCAATTCTAGCCGATAGTGTGATTAGTGTCATGTACCTTTCCACAATAACTTCACAATTTAAGACTGACCAAGACAAACAGAAAGAAAAAACATGTCTGCCCTCTACTGGTAGTAATAGACAACACAGAATGAATTTGGCATCTATTTTCGTCAATGGCAACCTATTAGTAAATACTTAAAATAAGTTTTAAAAGCTGTTCATGTTTTTTTTTAACCTGATTCTGATTCTCTACTTAAAAATAATAATAATAACTTGATTTTTTTTAACACAGCTGATGTTAACCACATAGAGGAGCAATATATTCCTCACAAGCAAATATGCTGAAATCCAAACTACAATCATTGTGTACACACAGGATTAGTAGCCAATGACATCCCTTTCTATGCTCTTGCACAGGAAAAAACAGCAAATCAAATGTCTAATGTCCTTTCTGTTTGCATAAACACATCCCCCCCTTCTTCTAAGCCTGTAGTAGGGGGACTTTGACATATTACCCTTGTCTTAAAGGGGCCCAGACATGTGCTTACAAAGAGAATCCAGAAAGGTGTTCGTGATTCTACTCTATCTTTTGCTTCCGCTCGCTGGACTCAGCTCGATAATGAGATCTCCATCGGACGAGGTAAGAGGATATTTGGCGTTGACGAGGGTGCCGTGGCTTCTCGTGATCCCACTGCTCAAGGCCTCTGCTAAGTACATTGGACTTTTCAACTTTAAACTGTTTATCATCTGTGAAACTTTCAAATTTGGCTGTATCTTTGAAATATGCTCTAATTTTCCACCCTGTTTACAGGCTTTGTTTTACACCAGCCGGCAGAGAGATAGGCTTACAAATTCTCTCTCTTCTGACCTCTCAGGTAGTAAGATCACCTAAAATATTGTGTGCCTCTAAAAACATATTTCATGAATGTATATATTTGTGCAGTGAGAGGGCGGTCTCGGCGATCAACTGCGATGCCTGATGTCACACACTTGGAACTCTTAGTAGTGGTTGCAACGGATGTGCAACAGATCCACAAACAAGATACAGAACGTTATATATTCACCAACCTCAATATTGTAAGTGCGCAATGGTGCTCAGACGTTTGGTCGCCGGTCTTTTGGTCCATTTTGGTCGCCGGTCAAATGGTGACAGAGAGTTTACTGTTGAAACTAAATCTCAGAATTATATTCATGAGAGAGAGTTTAATATCCAAGTACTGTTTAATATCCAAATACTGTTTAATATCCAAGTACTGTTTAATATCTAAGGACTGTTTAATATCTAAGTACTGTTTAATATCTAAGGACTGTTTAATATCTAAGTACTGTTTAATATGTAAGGACTGTTTAATATCTAAGTACTGTTTAATATCCAAGTACTGTTTAATATCTAAGGACTGTTTAATATCTAAGTACTGTTTAATATCTAAGTACTGTTTAATATCCAAGTACTGTTTAATATCTAAGTACTGTTTCATATCTAAGTACTGTTTAATAACTAAGTACTGTTTAATATCCAAGTACTGTTTAATATCTAAGTACTGTTTAATATCCAAGTACTGTTTAATATCTAAAGACTGTTTAATATCTAAGGACTGTTTAATATCTATAGACTGTTTAAAATCTAAGGACTGTTTAATATCCAAGTACTGTTTAATATCTAAGGACTGTTTAATATCTACTTAGATATTAACCAGTACTTAGATATCAAACTCTCCCTCTTGGATATTAAACTCTCTCTCGTGTGAATATAATTTTGAGAGCTGGTTTCAACAGTAAACTTTCTCACCATTTGACCGGCGACCAAAAGGGACCAAAAGACCGGCGACCAAACGTCCGGTCACGATGCGCAATGACAAATACGTAATATGTTCAGGCATTTTTTACATCCAGGGCTCTATTCTTAGGCCTCAGAACTGTTACGAGATAGGACTTTGGGAGCCAACATGAGGGTGCACTTAGTTCGCATGATTATTCTGTTTGAACCAGAGGTCAGCCATTCTTTCTAGAGTTCATGCAAAAGATTACAATCCTAATTTTTCCCCCCGTTCTTTCTCCAGCCAGAGATACAAATGTCTCCAAACATCACCTCTTCTCTCCGAAGTGTATGCGACTGGGGTGCTCGCTTAAATCCGTCAAATGACACCGACCCACTACACGCAGATCTCTTCTTGTATATAACAAGGTTTGTGACACATTGCTGTTCTGATTGGCTAATTGGGAGACTATTTTTTTCCCCCACAACGCAGATACGACCTGAAGTTGCCTGATGGGGACAACCGAGTGAGGGGTGTGACACAGTTAGGGGGTGCTTGTTCTAGTCAATGGAGTTGTGTGATTGCAGAGGATACTGGATTTGATCTCGGGATTACTATTGCCCATGAGATTGGACATAGGTACTATTCTCTCAAAACTGAACAGTTAACAAAAGGCAATATAATTTTTTTTATGACTCACCCAACATATTTACCTCAGTTTTGGAATCAACCATGATGGCGTAGGGAACTTGTGCAGTGGGAGTGGCTCCATGATGGCATCTGATGGAGGCTATAACAGCATAGATCTCACTTGGTCGTCTTGCAGTAGAGACCAGCTCCTTGCCTTTTTCAAGTGAGTCACATTCTCTTGAAAACGCGCCATCCCGGTTGCAGTCAAACAAGCTGTCTGCTGAGGTAAAAAAAACATTGCCTGTTAGCTTCAGCCACTAGCCCGCTCTTTTCAATGCATTAATCACGTACACGTACAGATAGGATACTTCAGAGTTATGTTTTATGCTTGTAGAATCATATCTGTGTGCAATTATATGCAATTAGCGTTACCACTTCTATATATATATATACATATACCACTACTATATATACATACTATATATACCACTACAATATATACATACTATATATACCACTACAATATATACATACTATATATACCACTATCTATACATACTATATATACCACTATTATATATACATACTATATATACCACTATTATAGATACATACTATAGATACCACTACTAAATATAGATATACATACTATATATACATAGTATATATACATACTATATTTACATAGTATATATACATACTATATTTACATAGTATATATACATACTATATATACATAGTATATATAGTATGTATATATACCACTACTAAATATATACATACTATATATACCACTACTAAATATATACATACCATATATACCACTACTATATATATATACTTACTTATTACCTATCTATTTATGTCTAAAATGTCTTTTTCTGTGTCTGTATTCTCACCCTCTTGCTACTGTGACAAAGAAGTTACCCAAATATGGGATGAACAAAGTTATCCAAGCCAATCCAATTGTGTTCATAGGGAAGGAAATGCAGATTGTGTAAAAGATCCACCAGGCCAAGAAAGTGCCTTACAAGACTGGAAACCTGGACTTTACTACGGGATTGATGACCAGTGTCGAATAGCTTTTGGGAATACAGCGAGAAGCTGTTCGTTCACATATCCAGATTTGGTGATATCAATGTTATTTTAATATAGTATTCAATTAAAACAATTTATAAATGCTTCTTTCTTCGTCAGCCAATGTGTCGGGTTCTGTCTTGTCACACCGACCCGAATGATGACAGCTCCTGCAAACGTCTTTTAGTGCCATTGCTCGATGGGACTCAATGTGCACCTCATCGGGTAATAGAAGACATTTTCATGGATTTTGAGGAAAGCATAAGCATGATTAAAGTATTTAATTGTTTTTTATGTTTTGCAGTGGTGTCTAAAGGGCCGTTGTGTCTCCCCAGACCAGCTCGGCCCATCTGCCGTTGTGCATGGATCTTGGTCTAGCTGGTCCGGGTTCTCCCCATGCTCACGAACATGTGGTGGTGGAGTCATTCACCGCATACGGAAGTGCAACAACCCAAGGTCAACATAGTTCATAGTTGTGGGGTAGTTCATAGTCAGTAGCTAAAAATCCTGTTACTAAAAAGCTGGTTGTAATTTTTGTTTTTCAGGCCTGCCTTTGGGGGAAATGATTGTTTGGGGCTTGGTATTGAGGCTGAACTTTGTAACCAAAAGGTGAGGCTTGCTTCCTAATAAAAATTATTTCGGAGAAAATAAAGCACAGGTGTCAAAGTGCCGGCCCGCGGGCCAAATTTGGTCCACCACATCATTTTGTGCGGCCCGAGAAAGTAAATCATGAGTGGTGACTTTCTGTTTTAGGATCAAATAAAAATGAAGAGTATAGATGTATATGAAATTTCTTGATTTTTCCCCTTTTAAATCTATAATTTTAATTTTTAAACTTTTTTTCCTTATTTTTAGTTCAAAAGTCATTTTGTAAAATCTAAAAATATATTTAAAAAAAAGCTCAGATAAACATTGTTATAGATCTATAAAAAATGAATATTCAGGGATTTTAATCCAGTTCTTTTAATCAAATTAAAACCCAAGATTGACACCCTTGAAGTAAAGCTTTTGGAAGTTTGGGGTATAAATTCATGATGTTATAAAAATTAATTTAAAAGAAATATAACTGAATATTTACCTTTACAGCCATGTGAGGGCACCCAGCTGGAGTTCATGGCCGAGCAGTGTTCCCAAACAGATGTCCAACCACTTTACCTTCGTCCAAACCAGGCCTCCTTCTACACATGGATCCCTGCAATAGGCTTTTCCCAAGGTGGGAAAAACATAAGATATCAATCCTGCACACTATTTTTTTAAAAAGAATCTTACCTAAAACAGGTGATGAGCAATGCAGATACATGTGTCAGTCCAAGGGGGAAGATTTCATCGTTAGCCGAGGCTCTCATTTTGCTGACGGGACGCGATGTGAGGTCGAAGGACGAACACCCTTTGGTCAAACAGGAGTTTGTCTGCAAGGGAAATGCCTGGTAATACAAAAACAGGATAAAAATCAATTCTAAATTGACTTATATTCCCTACTTTCAGATGTTCGGCTGCGATGGCGTCTTACATTCGGGGAAAGTGCGAGATGTGTGTGGTTTTTGTGGGGGAAATGGATCTTCCTGCACACTGACCTCCGACTTATATACCGGAGGTGGAGCAAGAGGCAAGACCAATTCGTGATCGGACGTTTGGTCGCCGGATGTTTGGTCGCTGGTCAAATGTACTTAAATATTAAACAGTACTCAGATATTAAACAGTACTCGGATATTAAACAGTACTTAGTTATTAAACAGTACTTAGTTATTAAACAGTACTTAGATCTTAAACAGTACTTAGATCTTAAACAGTACTTAGATATTAAACAGTACTTAGATATTAAACAGTACTTAGATATTAAACAGTACTTAGATATTAAACAGTACTTAGATCTTAAACAGTACTTAGATATTAAACAGTACTTAGATATTAAACAGTACTTAGATATGAAACAGCACTTAGATATGAAACAGTACTTAGATATGAAACAGTACTTAGATATTAAACAGTACTTAGATATTAAACAGTACTTAGATATTAAACTCTCTCTCATAAATATAATTTTGAGAGCTGGTTTCAACAGTAAACTGTCACCAAAAGACCGGCGACCAAATGTCCGAGCACCAACTAGTTCATTCCTACTGAATCATTTTGAAATATCGGGTACTGTAATTCATCATATTTATGCTAGTGTACTTTATGGATGGTTGCAATCATAATTATTGGATTATGTGTGGGTATTTGTTGATTAATAGTGCTGTATTTTGACTTCCTGCATTCCATTTCAGAGTACACTACTTTCTTGACCTTGCCAATAAATTCCACACAGGTTTATATCGTCAACAGGGCGCCTCTATTCACTCATATGGGTACGTGACATGATCTTATTTTTTAGAATCAATCGTAATTCAGAATATTTCTGCCTTCTGCTTTTACAGCTGTGATGTACGGAGACAAATACGTCGTCTCTGGGAATGGCAGAATGGCGTTAAATATAACCCATCCCTCCCCTTTGGATGATAAATTCTTAGACTACCGTCTCCATTTGACCTCTGACCTCTTGCCTGAAATGGAAGAGATACTACTAGCGGGACCGGTGCAACAGCCAATAAAAATTCAGGTTAGTGTTTTTAACATTGCGAAAAATTTGGATTACAAATTACAGTAAAAGTACACTATGTGTAAAAGACCAGTATTTTAAAACTGATACGCGTTCTTGTTCCAGGTTTATCGCAGATATGGGAAGGAATATGGGGAAAAAACAAACCCCAATATCAGTTATCAGTTTTATGTTCCTAAAGATCACAGCGACTTGAGAGAAGTTAAACTTTTAGGCATATGGAGTGTTGTTATGACACCTTGCTCTGTCTCCTGTGGTTTAGGTATGTTTAGATCCTTTCATTAAATGCTAATAATCCAACTGCCGTATTTCACGACTATAAGGCGCAATGCATTATAAGGCGCACCCTCAATGAATGACTTTTTAATTTGTTTCCATATATAAGGCGCCGTCTATTTTGGAGAAAATTTAAAACTTTTAAGTGCGCCTTATAGTCGTGAAAATACGGTAATTCTTACTCAGATGTTATCACAACACATGAATGGTAAATATATTAAAAAAAGCTAATTTTCTTACAGGTTTGCAAAAGTCTCAGTACATATGTGTGGATGAAGAAACCAACAAACCTGTAGAGGAACACTATTGTCCACGATGTCCACCTTTACCATTGCCTACATCCTGTCAGCTCCCAGACTGCCCTGCAAAGCAAGTGTGATATATTAATTACAAACCTCGATCGACAAAATACCGATTATTAATACCATTCCAATCCAGTTAGCGGTTAGGAGGCCGACAACTAATATTTAGAGCCTGTAAAAATTACAGTTAGTGTAAAAAATGTTGCAAAAAAAGCCCTGAACTACATAGAACTGTATTAAATCACACAAAATAGCCTAGTCTACCCCTATATATATTAAGAAATATATTGAGGATTCTTGCAATTTATGTTTATGTAAGTTATTAAATGTACAATTCAACTTAATTTGTATAGCGGCAAGGTTTAAGGGGTTAAATTTGCATTGGTGCTGATGTCTTTGTGTATATATTTATTACTAATAAAAGGCACCGCAAATTGAAGCTTAGCAGTCGCAACAACATCAAATTTCCAACTTAAGCTGAAACTGCTCGTTTGTGTTAGAGAGGATATATAACCCAATTTTAAATTGATTTCTCCATATCGGCTGTCCCGATTAAAAAAAAATAATCATGAATTATAGTAGTCTTTTACCTTGTGCCACTAACATACCTCATAATAAGTGTATAATTGTTTCACAGGTGGTTTGCGGGAAAGTTTGGACCCTGCAGCACGTCCTGTGGTAGTGGAGAAAAAATACGTTCTGTAACATGTGTTCAAAAACATGGCGCAGATCTTGTAAAGGTTCGGGATTCCGACTGCCCTTTGGATTCAGCGCCAAACACTGTTGAAAAATGTCAACTTCAACTATGTCCTGCCAGGTAGTAAGTGCATATATACACATTATTTTACTTTTATTATCCTCAATAAACCGGCTTGGGTGGGGCCATACCCTTCGAACCCACCCTAATTTCCGCCCCTGTCTCAACCAATGCAAAACATTTAGATCCAAGTATAAAAAAAGTGTAAAAACTGACCTTATTTGTGTGTTTTAAAGGTGGTATGTGTCCAAAGTAGGAAATTGTTCTGCAGTTTGTGGTCCAGGAGAAGTATTGAGAAAAGTATCATGTGTCCGCCAAGTGGACAACAAAGACATTGAAGTAAATGAAAGCTTCTGCTCAAATCAAAGACCCCCTGAATCTGTGCCTTGTGTTGTTGACGTCTGTCCTACTGGGTGGGACATAACAAAGGAGGTAAAATGATAACATTATTGTCTCATATCCATATGTCAAATCTTTCTTAGGCTATTATTGCTTTATAGGATGAACCTGTCTTGATGCCACGTTCCAGACAAGCTGCAGTCTTTGTGTGGACCTCAATGATCACTCCATGCTCAAAGACCTGTGGCAATGGTATGCAAAAAAAGTTCTCTAAACAAGGATTTAGTACCGTATGTTCACAACTATAAGGCGCACCCTCAATGAATGACGTTTTTTTAGGCGCACTGTATTATAAGGCACACTGTCTATTTTGGAGAAAATTTAAGACTTAAGTGCGCCTTATAGTGCGGTAATTGCTATTGACTTCCAGGTATGAAGCACTCACTACTTTACAGTCACCTCTAGAGCCAGCCATTGTTGATGTTTTGGATTTTTTTGGTATACAATCTTGCAGTGGGGTAGGAGCTATATGATGGAAGATTTTGTAAACTAAGATGGCACCTGCATATTTAACAGTATTGTTTCAGTTCAGGCGTTTGTGTTTTTTTAATATCAGACAGTAGTGGTTTTTCGTTTTTGGTTTTCTGTTTTTTTCCATGTATAAGGCGCACTGGATTATAAGGCGCACTGTCTATTTTGGAGAAAATTTGAGACTTTTAAGTGCGCCTTATAGTCGTGAAAATATGGTACTCATTAAACATGAAATGTATATTCCTACAGGAACAAAACATGTATTGTTCTCTTGTGTGAACTATCACACCAAATGGAGGGTTCCTGACTTCAACTGTGACCCAGTGAAAAAACCTTTACCTACATCTGAGAACTGCAGTCCACTACCTTGCCCTCCAATGTAAGGACATAGTTTGTATTGAGAGTTATGGTTCTACAGCACGTGTGTTAAAGTGGTGGCCCAGGGGCCACCACGTGTGTTAAAGTGGTGGCCCAGGGGCCAAATTTGGCCCGCCGCATCATTTTGTGTGGTCCGGGAAAGTAAATAGTGCCGACTTTCTGTTTTAGGATCAAATTAAAATGATGAGTATAGATTTATATTAAATTTCCTGATTTCCCCCTTTTTAAATCAATAATTTTAATTTTTAAATCATTTTTTTTGTTGATTTAAGTTCAAAAATCATGTTGCAAATTTAAAAATACATTTTAAAAAAAGCTAAAATAAACATTGTTTTTGATCTATAAAAAAACGGAATATTCAGGGCTTTTACTCCAGTTCTTTTAATTCATTTTTTAAAAAATCTTAATATTTTTAAATGAAGAGTATAGATTTATATTAAATTTCCTGATTATCCTCTTTTGAAATCAATAATTGTCATTTTTTAATCATTTTCTTCTGTGTTTTTAGTTCAAAAATCATTTTGGAAAATCTAAAAATATATTTAAAAATATATAAAATAAACATTATGTTAGATCTATAAAAACCTGAATATTCAGGTCTTTTAATCTAAATATTATATCTAAAATGGTCCCAGTTTGACAACCCTGCTCTACAGTCTCAAAATATCACACTTTCCAACACCAGATGGCGATCCAAGCTAGGGATTTGCAGTACAACCTGTGGCGGAGGGCTTGCCAACACTGTGATGTACTGTTCTCAGGAGCTAGATGGCGAAGAAACAGTACTGCAAGATTCTGAGTGCAGCAACACCCCAAAACCAACACTAGTGATACCCTGCAACACACATGACTGCCCAGCCAGGTCAAACACAAACAACCACAATATATATAATGCTGTTGTTGTGACCCCAAAACCATTGATGACCATTTTCTTGTGTTCAGATGGAAGATTCAGAGCATGTCAGATTGCTCTGTTTCTTGTAATCTGGGTGTAGCTCACCGGATGGTGACCTGTGTTCAATTTGCTCAAGGCAAGGAAAGGGTGGCGCCTGAGGAGAGCTGTCAGAAATGGGTTAAACCGGCTACTACCGTGCCATGCCTGGTGCAGGTGTGCACCTTCAGGTGGGAGGCAAAGCCTTGGAGCCAGGTACTATCACCAACATTATTAAAATATCAGGAGTCATGTAAATCAGGGGTCGGGAACCTTGACCTTTGACGAAAAGAGCCACAAACAATGCATATTTTCCAATGTTATTCCTTGTAAGCTATACTATGAATTTAAAAGTCAAAATACATAGATGTAAACAAGCGTCTTTTCATTTTTTTTTTTGTAATTCCACCACTTTTAAAGTGGAAAAAAATGAATATTTTTTAAAAGATTCTTATGCTGTTGCCAATCAACGAGAGGATGCGTTCCAGAAGAGTCTACTACCCAAAAAAAATGAAGATTAAAGCAGTTCTAGATGTAATATCTCAGTTCTGTCACCAGCGATTTCCATATTTTAGCTCACAGGTTAGCAAAGAGCCATATCCACCCATCTAAAGAGCCACATGTGGCTCCCGAGCCATAGGTTCCCTACCCCTGATGTAAATATATCTATTTTAAAGATTGGTTGGAAAACAACAATCAAAAACAAACACTGATTAACATAATAATAATAAATTCCGTACTGTTTTGTTGTCTTCTTGTAGTGTTCAGTGTCTTGTGGTGACGGTATTCAATCCAGAACAGTCTCCTGCATGGGGCCCTCAAAACCCGAACCCCTCAGTCCTTTAAACTGCATGCACATGCCCAAGCCAATCACCATTCAAGGCTGTAGTATGGACAGCTGCACAAATGTGGAATCTACCTCAGTTGTCATTCCAGCTACTTATACCGCAATCAAGGAGGATTCTCACTTGTTTCACACTCCGAATACAACGATAAAACAATACCGTGTGCGAATACTACCTCCACCTTCATCCGGTACAGTCGAAATTCCGCAGGCCGCTACAACCGCGAGTCCTTCACCCGAACCAAGTAAATAAATTAGATTATTTGCAATTTCAAGGGTTATTATAGGCGTCTATTGAGTGTTTTCGTCTCACCAGATGTATGTGGGCAGCTACTTTTGCAAGAATCAGGTACCGTTGACTTGAGGAACATCACTGGTCTCTGCACAGTGGCCATTGGTCGACCTCTAGATGAGGTCATTTACGTCAAAATAGTATCCAGCTCCTTAAACTGCAAAAAGAGTGAGTATTAAACATTAAGTAAACATTTTTACTTGATATTCAGCATATAAAAATGGCTGTAATAATGAATTGAAGGTGTTTCAACAGGTGAATATGCTGTGTTTTTTGACCGACTGGTGCTGGTCCGTAAGTGCGAGCAGGCGGCAGGTAGCTCGCTGACTACGAGAACCAACGTTCTTCTAGTTGGACAGAACCTGCTTACCCGTGGGAATGGAATGGTGTTCACCTACAGCTCACGGAGAAATGAGAAGAAGAGCCAACATCAAAGTAGGATATGTACATTCACTAGAATTTGTGATGCAACGCCGACCAATTGGAAATATGGTCACATATTACATACACTTTGCAGTGTAGAGGTTTAGTATTTTCAGGCACATTTCTGACACAATTATAAGTGAAATATGTAATTTTCAATGGCCTATTGCATTGGTGTCAAAGTGGCGGCCCAGGGGCCAAATCTGGCCCACCGCATCATTTAGTGTGGCGGCCCGGGAAAGTAAATTATGAGTGCCGACTTTCTGTTTTAGTATTAAATTAAAATGAAGAGTATAGATGTATATTAAATGCCCTGATTTCCCCCTTTTAAACCAATAATTGTAATTTTTTAATCATTCTTTTCTGTTTTTAGTTCAAAAATCATTTTGTAAAATCTAAAAATAGATTTAAAAATAAGCTAAAATAAACAATGTTTTAGATCTATAAAAAAACTGATTCCTCATGGCTTTTAATCCAGTTCTTTTAATCTATTTATTAAAAAAAATCTAAATATTATATCTAAAAGGGTCTGGCCCATTTGAATTAGAGTTGACATTAAACCGGCCCGAGTCTGACACACTTGTCCTATTGTATAATATGCAGTAATACCTCGTTTACCGCGGGTAATGGGTTCCAAGACTTGCCGCAATAGGCAAATCACCACGACATAGTTACTGTGTTTTTATGTTCTCTGTTTCATATCATATGGAATTGTAAACACCTCTGTGGACTAAATTTACGTCCCGAAGGTAGACACTGCCCTCTAAAGGCCAGTGAAATAATCTCCAATTGTGACTCCACTGATGAATGCAGTTTTTACTCCCCCTCCGAAGATTGCGACAAGCAGCTGTTTTCGTCCAGCGGGCAATTTGAGAATCCAACAACATCCGATACTAACCAAGCTTGTCGTGTACTGATCAACGCCCCTCCCTCAGTGAAGATCCGAATTCAAGCACTGCATATAGGGTTGGTCTTCAACACCACGAATTCACAGTCTTCGTATATTATGGTGGGTACGTTACTTTTACATTGCATAAAGTACTGCAGGGAAAAAACACAATAAATGTTAGTAGTTTTCCATATGGACATTTTTTTAAGGGGACAAGTTTGTGTGTCCTCCAGATCCGAGATATGGACAAACTGAAGACCAACATGTTTAAAGGCCCGCAGCTGTTTGTGTGGTACTCATCAGGAAACATGGCGGAGGTTGAATTCCATGGAAATTACAAGCACACAGTGGGAAGTTTCCGGGCAGAATATTCCTTCCTAAAACGTTAAAATTTTTCAAATATCAAATAAACTTTTCTTTTAATAAAACATATCGAACAAAGAAAACTGAAATTTGACTGTGAAATGAATGTAAAACGCCATAATGTTAAATTCAATTTTACATTTAAAAGCAAATGTGCAAACTGAGTCCTTATGTAAAGATATTAAATTGCATGTAATAAAATATAGTGAAGATTTCTATTGGATTTCAATGTCCTTGCCTTAATTGTCCCCCATTTTGGCTCCACAGAAACATAAACAATAAATTCCCACCCGCCATACTTGCAATGCCTTCCCAAGTTCGTGTCCAAGTGGCTCAGGGTGCTGGAGCAATAACAACAAACCCTCTACCCGCACAAGTGGGTCACTGATTGGCCGAAGCCGTGTCCTCCAGAAGAGCTTTCATGTCCAACAGAGCATCATTTACAGTCTGTGCATACTTGGCTGCATTTGTCTCTTCACAGCTGTTGAAGGCTGTGATGGCAATGTTGATGTGCTCATCCATTGGATTGTAACACACTCCATAGCCATCTGGCACCATTGGACCAAAGCACATGACACAGTCGGTCTTGGAACCCACCTGGAACCATCAGAGAAGATGAAGACGACAACTCAGAAGTGAGATGTCACAAATGCTAAGGCTAATATGTCTAATATCATCAAAACAGTCCATTTTAACAGGTTGAGAACAATCGCCAATCATGCAAGCGCCTGGAAATACATCACTTGGAATTGTGTATCCAAAGTAGCTAGCATTAATTACCATATTTTACCGACTATAAGGCGCACAAGTCTTACATTTTCTCCAAAATAGACAGTGCGTCTTATAATCCAGTGCGCCTTATATATGGACCAATACTAAAACTGTTATCATGATAAAATAAAATAAATCAGTCAATAGGGTACACTTAATATTACATATCATAAATAATTTTTAATTTATTGTATTTATATTTATTTTTTCCCTCAAGATGGCGCCGTCACGCGTTAATGGCAGTAGTTCTGTCCACTCTTATTTGTTTTTCGTGTTTTACAGCCCCTCCATCTTTTTTTAAATGACATTTTAATATTTCTTAATACATTCCTCTTATCTTGATTTTGTACTTTTTACTTTAATGATGAAGTATGTTAATACTTTAGTCCTTTTTTCTGTTTATGTTTCATATGTACTGTTAACAGATGCACTTTTTTACATGTATCATATCGTGTGCTGACCCCGCCCATATGTCAAATTTTAAAGTCAAAGTGGCCCCCGGGCCGAAAAGCTTGCCCACCCCTGATCTAACTACTATTTGCCTGGCTGCGTCTATAAAAACGGTGCCTCCATTGTGTGTGTAAAATCCCGAAAAAACACTCGTTACTGACACTGCGGCTAAAAATACCATGCGCAGTATAGTCCTGAAAATACAGTAGTATACATTACTGTTCTCTGTCCCACTTACAAAATCCTCCATTGCCAATCCCGATAAATTTAAGAAAACATTATTCAATGGATATGAATGAGCACACCTGGCTGGTTAGGAGATTATAATGATGAGCCACAGCAAAAGAGGTATCCATGAATATCCCCGGCATAGAAGTGAGGTCTTCAATACTCTGCATTCGTAGTCCTAGAAGATGTCTGTCAATGGCTTGTCCATGTATAGCCTGAAAAGTAAAGAAGTAATTGAGCAAAATGGCATTTTTTGGAGATTTTAATTGGGACTTCTTACATTGTACGTGTTTTCCCGGTGCGTTTTGGCAGCATTGTGCAGTAGCGCTAATCTCTCGTTGCTCTGAAAGTGAGATTTAGAGTTCTAGTCAGATTAAGTATCAACAAACATGTATATTTTCAAGGCATTGAACAGAATGCAGCCGGTTTTCTGGTTGTTTTTGACAGGTTACGCTTCTTTAAAGTCAACCAGGAGTTTTTGTTGAGTTCAGTTCAACAACCTGATCAAATTTCAACAACAAAAACGAGCACACCTGTTTATTTGGATCCTGCATGGCTTGGACAAAATCCAACGACTCCTTGGAAGTCACGCGTATTACATCTGTTCTTCCGTATTTGAACATCCGTAACGACGCACTTTCATATGTAGCACAACATATGTTATACATTCTGAAATACAAGTATAAAAAAAAATGACAAATTGAATTGGCATACGCTAGAAATGGCACAAGGGATTCATTAAATGCCACAAGGGATGTTTTACCTAAAATAGGCCAGCTGGAGCGCCATTTGTATGAAGGCATCAGGACTGAGCTTGTGTTGCATTGGCAATTCTTTTCCATAATGGGAGAACATTAGGACATTCACATCCAGGTCATGCACCATTCTGGGAAAGGGAAGAAGATATTGCATGAAATATTTGCCTCCCAAAAAAATTCCTATGATTAAAATTAAGACTTTCATATACATACATGTTCATATTTTGCTTGGCTTTTTCAATATCTCTCTTGACTTCAGGTGTAATGTTGAAACGCAGTTTTTGAGGCATGCTTAGAGGAACCATGGGGGACCGGACTATTTCTGTCTTCTGCCTGACATAAACAACAAAATATAGATGTCAAACATTTAAAAATCATTTTAAAAAAGGTAAAAAAAATATGGTCTTTAAAGAATAGAAGTAACCTTACATATACTTGACGACATAATCAATAAGAAACACAATGGGCGGACCTTCCGAGGGTGCATGTTCATAAACCAGTCCACAGGTACCGTCTTCCCCGACAATGAACTGTGGACAATTATTACGAAAATTATGATTTTCAGTCATCATTGCTTGCTTCCAATGTTTCCTCTAACATACGAGCAATTTGAGATAAGAGCAATGTTCCCTCTAAGCCAATGGTGTCAAACATACGGCCCGCAGGCCGGATCCGGCCCGCCTGGTGGTTTGGTAAGGCCAGGGGAAGAAAGCTGCATTGTATAAAAAAATATGAATTTTCTTTAAAATGTGTAGTTCTTGTATTATCCGCTAGGGGCGCAGTGTTTTAGTACACTGGTAAAACAGGGAACAGTGTTTTTAAGTTCCACAAGGCTGGTACTAAATGTTTTTGGAACATTGTTACTATTTCTGTGATCAGTTTTATGTATAACACACTTGAATATATGTTTAACTGTGTAAAAGTGTTGTTAAAATTGCACATACTTTATTTATGTTCTTATGTTATTCTCTTGTTCATAATATATTGTTCATAATGTAAAAGGAACATTCTGTTAATAAACATTTTGATAATTTACTCATTCTTTGCACTAATTATTAGTATTAGTGACTAATGCAAAGGAAAAAAAGTGGGCTTATTGTTAGTTCTATGTCATTTTGCAATGAGTTTACTGGTCCGGCCCACTTGATCTTAAATTAAGCCGTATTCGGCCCGCAGACCATAGGGAGTTTGACACACCTGGCCCAGACCAACGAAAACTTAGAGGGAACATTGCTTACTACGTTTATCATTCTGCATATGTTCACTCACCTGAAGCGTCTTGTCAAACCAACGATTACCGCTATTCCAGCGAGCTCCGCCCCCATGTAGCATTTGTGCGGCAACTCGGCTCATGTAAAGTTCGTCGGAAACGCGAGGCATTGGTGCATCCAGACAGACAGTAAAAATGCTTTTTTGGATGGCACGAACTGATTCCTTATTAGTTTTATCTGCAAATTGAAAAAAAACAGCATGATTAGTACATTATTATGACATATATCATCCCATTTTTGAATGTTTCGTTACCTCTGATAAGATTATTATAAGCTTTCCCCCACGTATTCCGATGCTGCGACGTTAGGATTCCGACGGGCTCTTTGTTGGTTTGCAAAGAAGTGTTCCAAATTTTTTCTAGTTGCATGTAGATTTGATCGACTGTTAGGGGAGTGCCATCACTGTTGTATACATCCAACACGAAAAACTGCAAGGCAAAACAAGCATTTTTTGGGGTAAATTTGGGTTAGGAAACAGATGGAAGAATAGGACAATAGTGCCATCTTGAGTACCTGGAAGTTATGGACTACAGTGATGTGTGTGGGAGGTGTTTTGCCGATGGCGTGATTTACTACGGTGTCTCTTTTTGGTCCGGGGATACGGCAGGATGACAGGATTTGGTAATATTGGTCCATACATAGAGGCTTCTTGCTTAGGTACTCTACTGGCAGGGTCTCACTGTAATATATACAGATTTAATTATTGCTTTTGGGGAGTTAGGGTTAAGACACAAAGGTATAGAGCACTTGATTTCATGTGGGCCAGATCGTTTTAGATATAATATTTAGATTTTTTTTGTATATACATGGATTAAGAGAATTGGATTAAATCCCTGAATATTCAGTTTTTATTGGTCTAAAACAATGTTTATTTTAGCTTTTTTATATATATTTTTAGATTTTACCAAATGATTTTTTGCAATAAAAACACAAAAAATTGATTAAAAATGAAAATTATTGATTTAAAAGGGGGAAATATAATATACATCTATACTCTTAATTTTAATTTGATCCTAAAACAGAAAGTTGTTACTCATGATTTACTTTCCCGGGCCACACAAAATGATGTGGCGAGCCAGATTTGGCCCACGAGCCACCACTTTGACACCATTGGACTATTGAGGAACTTTGTAGGGGTAACACGTAATTCTTACAGGTAAATCAGATTATTATTAAGTTTTAGAGATGTTTTTCCACTATATATGATATAAAATTAATATTTTTTACATTAAAAAATACAGAAATAAGAATACATGAGGAATAATACAAAATAAAAATAAAAAGAGGATTAAGACACTACAAAAAAAATGCCCAATTTCATCTTTCTTTGAATTGGATAATCAACTTAGTGCTTTTATTATAATACATACAATGTCCATACCAACTCACCTGTCAATCATTTTTTTAAACTCCAACACCCCTGCAATCAGTTTGGCAGCAAACCTGCAAAGAAGACCCCACAATGTCAGTCAAACATTCAAAAGACAAATTCCTATTTGAACGAATCCCCAAAAGAACACTACAAAATTCACTTCTGTACTACAAGAAAACAATACACCGCTGATACATGTATACACTGTCCCTGGCTCGTGTCTGGTTGCATTTGGTCGTCATGTTCACTGCATATCCCACGGGTCACGGCGGTCAAAAACAGCTTAGCAATGCTAGCAGCAACAGCGCGCTTTAAATAGCCTGCATGGCGAAGAAAGCATACCCAAAGGTCGGCTAAAAACTGCAATGGTGGTTGAACTTGTTTCTAATAAACATTGACCATCTTTAATAAGAAATATGTGATTTAAAAAAATGGTTTATGTCCAATTGGTCATGTGTTTTGTTCAAAAATAGGGAAATTTAGCAGTGCAGTTGTGGGGTTTATGTCTGTCTCACCTCATCTGTCCTTGACGATCCTGGAAGTGCATGCGTGGTAGAACCACACCGGGACTGGTGTAGACCGCCACCGGCATCCGACAGTCCAAATAGGCCGACTGTACCCACCATTCCGATAGCTGTAAATTTAAAGAGTACAGAAGTACTATAGAATCAGCTTACATAAAACATTCATGTTCGATTCCCCAATCAAGGCCAACTGCTTCGTTAAAATGTAGAGTTCCACTCTACGTCTATCATACCCGAGAATATATTTTAAGAAAAACGCTTTACTTTTACCATATTCTCAAGACTTGAAGTCATACTTTGTTCATAGTTTGGTTGCGACTAATACTAAAGTGTGATTTATAAGTCTTAATTTCTTCACCCTGATCACCAACAGCTGTTATGTTAGTTTTCCCAAAAAACTTTAATATCTTAGTACCGTATTTTCTCGGCTATAAGGTGCACCGCATTATAAGGCGCACCCTCAATGAACGACATTTTTTCCAAATATAAGGCGCACTGTATTATAAGGCGCACTGTCTATTTTGGAGAAAATGTAAGACTTTTAAGTGCGCCTTATGGTTGTGAAAATACGGTATGTTTTTTTTCCTCTGACCACTGACAGCCTGTTATGTGTTTTTTAGGCTCAAGGCTGAAAACCGTTATCTTAACAAATGACTATTTAGCCTATTATTCTCCATTTTACTACTGTTACTTTAATATATGTTTGTTCTTGGTTTCTGATTTGACAAAAAAAATATATATAAATATTACTCTTCCTAGTGTTTTCATTGGCTGTGTGACTTCTACCGAGTTACAACTTATAGACCGAGAGATGCGACACTTTACTTATTTCGGTGTAATTTTCTATTTAGCAAATTAATTAGTTCGTTTTTTTCAGCAGAAAACTAAACATTTTTAGGGACTTTTTTTGAAGGAAAGTGGCACATTAGCACAATTATATATGTACAGAATCGTCACCCAAATCGGACAATAATAGTCGTCAATCAGTTTTATACTGTAAATTAAAGAATGAGGTACTTAACATGAAGTAATTACCCAGTTTTCTGTTTTCCGGGCCCGTCGCTCAAGACCCTTTTGGAGCCGTTCTCCAACACCTCCTTTTAGAAACTCGTCCACCAGCTTCCGCGTGTGTTCTAGCTCTTCTTCGCTGACGATGGGCTCTAGAGAAGCCAAGTAGTTCTCACAGGTTTGCTTCAATGGGGGCACGGGCAACTTGGGTAAGCCCTCCTGATGGACCAGGGATCTCTCCTGGATGTGTGTCACTGGACCGAGCAGGCGGCATGGCGTCACTATGCCGGGCCGCAGCTGGAAAACACATTTTGGGAAAAATACTCATTTGGATTGTCTTAAAATTTGACGTTTTAGGACAAGGGTGTCAGACTCGGGTTGGTTCGCGGGCCGCTTTAACGTCAACTTGATTTCATGTGGGCCGGACCATTTTAGATATAATATTTAGATTTTTTTTGGGGATAAATGGATTAAAAGAACTGGATTAAAGGCCCTGAATATTCAGTTTTTATAGTTTTAAACCAATGTTTATTTTAGATTTTTTTTATATATATTTTTAGATTTTACAAAATGATTTTTGAACTAAAAACAGAAAAAAATGATTAAAAAATTACAATTATTGATTTAAAAAGGGGAAAATCAAGAAATATAATATTCATCTATACTCTTCATTTTAATTTGATCCTAAAAAAAAAAGTCGGCACAAAATGATGCGGCGGGCAAGATTTGGCCCCCAGGCCGCCACTTTGACACCAGTGTCTTAGAACATAAAAACTAGCAAAAATTCCTCTGCCTTGAAGAAAATAACATTTGCACAACCCTGATAACAAATGAAATTTTATGATTGTCTATCTCGACATATAAGAGCTAACATGATTAAGATAAGCACACTAGCACTTATCAACCTTAAATATGACTGTCGCACGTTGTTATCAAATATTAACAGTACATAACAGGAGTCTTTGATGGCAAGACAAAACGAAGAAGGGCTTGTTTACATCATTTCAAAGGTTTTACAAATAATATTTATGTCAGAAATATGGACTTTGTTTGTGAAAACTTGAAACCAAAACAACAAAGAAGCTTAAGCGTATATATTTTTGTGCACCGTGCTATCTTAAAATAGTAGTTTGAACCTTTGGAATGGTGAAACAAACATTGGCACATGTAGGAAATCTGTCACTAAATAAAAGACGGGTTTTATTACCATCCTACGACTTGTTTTTTTATTTAATGACCCTTTTAATATCTTTGTCAAATAGTATAATATCTATGAAGGGGAAATTAGAGTTAAATTGTGCTTATCCCAAAACTAAGTAAAATGTGGACATTTACTTTTTGAGTCCTTAATATAGATAAATCATTATTTTTATTTGAAATAAAATCGGATAATGTAAATAACGTGTTAATTGTCGTCAGAATTCAGATTAAAAAGATTATGTATCTCTTAATTCAATAATTAACCAGTAATAATTCAAATTAAAAACATTATTTATCTCTTAATTCAATAATTAACCATTCATAATTGAAATCAAAAACATTATGTATCTCTTAATTCAATAATTAACCAGTAATAATTCAAAATAACAAGCGTGGATATTTTAGTGTACTTCCATTGACCTAAAACATAGAACACGTTTAATACAACACTTCCGGTAAACCCCTTCAAAATAAAGTTATTGACACCACGCAGAATTGTTGCTGCAGCAGTGCATTAACCCCCTAATAACAAAACACGGCTATATCTATTTTTTTATAACAATTAATCGCCAATTTGTGCAGTATTAGGACAATTTTGAACTACAAAATCACCGTAATGTCACTCAGGGCCCGCAGGCTATCGTTACGAATGACGGCATAAACGCGCTTATTAAAAACAAAATCTATTTTAATCTTTCTACGCCACAAGATAAATAAAAACAAGATAATATTGTCGGCTTGGCTTTCCAGAGCAGGTTGCGAATGGCGTCCCGCCTGCTATCAAACAAATGTCCTGCCCACACGTTCCTGTCCGTGCATTTTGTATTAAATCCTCCACACGATCACTTGTAAAATGTCACTGAAAAGTCCACTCACCGCGGTTCTGACAAAAACGGCCAACATGTTGTCAAATAGACGCGCCGGTGTCTTTAAAGATGTCAAAGCTTGGAGCAGTCATGTCTCAAGGACGAGTTCGGCGTCTATTTTGAGACGCCCGCCCCCCTTCGGCTCCTGTGAGAAAGACAACTGGGTGTCCTTAAAATATACACTATATTCTCAACTTTGATGCCCTATGTCAGCTATACAATAAATCCATATGACTCAATAATGTTAATAAATTCACAATAATAACAATCACAACTCAATAAAATGCCAATTTTTTTTATCATATTACTTATATTAGGTTACTATTAAGCAAATTAATTAATGTCAATGCAAAAGTAATTGTATTTAAAATGAATTAAAACGTTAAAATGCTCATTTAAACCCAAAATAACATTATGCCGTCACCACCTATGTAGGTAACGAGCATGCATGTACCTATAATAACCACCTGGGGGAGCTCTTCCAACATGCATGCAAAGACCCCGTGATAAACCACTACCACAGTAAACAACCCACAGACTCAAAACTATGAAAACACACGTAAAAACAAACACCATTTCCACATTTTAAACCCTAAAAGTCAGTTAAGATCACTCCCAATAATATTCTAATTAAACCTGAAAGTTAAACACAGAAATAATGAATAACAGAGAAAAGGGACGTTTTTTAGTGATGACTTTTTATTATAAAACAATGAAAATAAAAAAAGAAAAAGACAAAATCAAACAATAATACAAATTAAAACGCTTCGATCGCTCTGGTCCAACCACTACCTGCCAACAAGGTATGTTTTAAACTAATAGTTTGCGAAGCAAATATTTGTTCCAGGTCCGAATGTTGCCAACTGACAAACTCAGATAGTCCACCTGAACCCAAAACCGAGATCAGATTCGAAATATTCTCCGAGTCCAATTGCTCAGGGTCTGAAAACCCTTCTTCATCAGTCCTAAACCGTTTCCACGGAACAGGTCCAAAATCTGACAAATAAAACCCGGGTTCAACAATAGGAAAACTCGTGTCCATCATTCGCCTCTTCTTGATTTGCGTCTGTTTAGGTTGCGCGTAAAAGTCCGAATGAAAGTATCCATTGGAGACAGTGGTCACAACATGTGTGTCCAAATCCAGGACAGTCTTATGATTGGCTTGCAAGTTCGGGACATGCGATTCCCATGCAGGTTTGTCCCAAAAACTGTCCGATTCCAGCAAATCCGGGTCATTCGAACCAACCATAGCGCAAGACGAAACATCATGATGCGCCATTTCAGTTTGTTGGTTCTGTACGGCTACTCCGCACTGCAAAGTATCCGAATCCAAGCCTCCAAAGTTGCAATACAAGTCATCAGCCAACTCTGTAAATTGTAAATATTGTTGCGTTTCTCTTGCTGCAAACTCCACGTCTTCATATTGTTGCCTCCTGGGAATCGGACTCAAGTTTTTGCCCATATAAAACTGCCGTGCGTTCCTTAAAACGTACGTTACGAGTAAGTTCTTATGGAGCTTGATACCTCCTCGTTGGGTTCTGGAGCTCTGGATTTTCCTCAAAGAAATGGAGATAAGATTCTGTGCGTCAAAAGCACGCTCCATCCTCGAAGGGGCCGCTCTTTTCCTCCCGTTTTTGTTTATTTTTAAAGGTTCTGTCTCTTTAAAAAAGGAAGAAAAGACGAGATTTCTAGTTGTGGAGGCTCCCGTTTGCTTCGAGTAGACGACCATGTACATGGCGCTCCATGTCTACTCCGTGAGGGCATGGCTTTGCAACTCTCCTGTTTCCTGGCCACGCCCACGTGAAGCTGTTAGCCAATAGGCTTGTGGTATTTGGGGTAGACGCAAATATCAGGCTGTGCCTCATTCAGAATGCACGTAGGAGCTTGGCCATGCTGCATTTCACTCCGTGTTTTGAAATCGTCGGTGCGGCAACCGTCACCTGACCTTAGTGGTCACGTCAAATTACGAGAGGATGCAGGAAGTCAAATAGAAATGTGAATGAAGGCGAAAAGAGGTTGTAATAACACAGGGGTGGTGGCTAGAACAATTGGCTTACGAGCTGCATGCGGCTCACAGGCTAAATAAATGCAGGTGTTTGCTTTTTATTTGTACTTACTGTGGATTTTTACTCCTAAAATACACTCCAATTTATCGGGGGCCCATTGAAATAAAACAATAATTTATATTTTTGAAAAATAATTTGGTAGATTAGATTGTTGTTTTGTAGTGTGATGGTGAATTATATGGATAACAATAATTTATATTTAAAAAAAATATTTGGAATATTATGTTATTTTGTAAGGGGAAGTGTGATGGTGAATTGTATGGCTTATATTTAATTTTTTTGGTAGATTAAATTGTTTAACTTAAAATTGAAATGAAGAGTATAGATGTGTATTACATTTTCTGATTGTTTTCCCTTTTAAATCAATAATTGTAATTTTTAATCATTTTTTCTGTATTTTTAGTTCAAAAATCATTTTGTAAAATCTAAAAATATATTTAAAAAAAGCTAAAATAAAAATTGTTTTAGATCTGTAAAAAACTGAATATTCAGGGCTTTTAATCCAATTTAAAAAAAATCGAAATATTATATCTAAAATGGTCCCTCGGAGTAGAGGTTACAATTCTAGCTGCATCCAAATTATTCTATTAAGACATACTACTTCTTCAACACTTTTAATACAACCATTAAAATTGTCAGTAATGCACTGATAGCTATACCCAATGGGAACGCCCATACAGGTTAGAATTGGTAAATTACAGACTAAATCATGACTGTACAGGCTGAACCTGTCAATGATGTCATTGGGACGGTGTCTGATAATAGAATATTGTAATTCAACTCCAAATTGTGAGGTAAAAGCTCTTAGTAGAGAGATTATCTGTCATCCCACATCTGTTTTGTGTGTACATGAAGATGGCTGACATCATACAGAACACCTGGATATTACTTTGATTTGCTGCCAAAATGGGGGACAGACGCTATTAAGGTTATCGTGCTCTGATAATAGTGTAAACTACAGTCTGGCATGTATGCGTTCTCGCAGGAATCCAATTTAAATTGCAGTGGGCAGATTGACATGAATGTGTGGGAGATTATTATAATATTAGTTCACAGTTTTGAGAGAAAAAATTGATAGTGGGTGTCGTCAATTAATTTAAAACACATATTTAATGGTATTAAGTGATAATGTCATTAGTGACTTGCGGGATAAATTGCTACTAAAGACATCTGGGCTAAAGATGAAGTTCATTTATCGCCCAATGGGATAGGGAGGAAGCAGAGTACCCAGAGAAAACCCACACATGCACATGAAAAACATACAAAAACCACATAGGAAGGCTAGAATTTGGGATTCTTACCTGGAAGTGCGAGCCAGACGTGCTAACCACGACTCCACTGTGTCGCTTTAAACACAATATGCAACAATAATATATTAATTTAAATATGAAATGTGATTTGATTGTCTTTAGCAATGCAGAGCTGCCAAATACTTTATTTACGACACTTTTTTAACCAAACTACTAAATATGCAATTTGTATCAAAACTGCGAATATCAACTTACCGTATTTTGCCGTTTAATATACCCCCTCATTTAAAATACACAGGTATTTCAAACAGCAGGGGTATATTAAATGGCACACAAACAGGAAGCTAAAAAAAAGCAAAAATGATTTATATACACGGGTATATTAAACGGCAAAATGTGTAATTATACAAAAAAAAAAGATAATATTGAGCTTTATTTTTGTACGCATTACTGCCAAATGCCACTAAGGAAAAAAACTCAAAAAAAATCTAAAAAAATCTCTTAAAAAATTCAATTTCTTACGTTAGGCAGTTGCATAAATGTTTAAGTCAGATATTTCTTACGGTTAAAAAAAAAAAACACGGGTGCAACATGGTAGATAAGACCTCCAAGAAAAGGAATGACCGCTAACAAAAAAGCAGTGTGGTATTCTAACTCTCAAACATAGAGCTTGAATATGCTGCTCTGTAAAGGATGCACCCGATTACTTGAGAGGTGGCTTGCGTTATTTACATATGCAATATGCATAAGCAAGGTTACTGCGAGGGTGAAATAACCGCCAGATAGAAGGAGAGTCAAAGAAGGAGGGGTTTGGATTCTGCGCATGATGTGTGTGTGTGTGTGTGTGTTTGTGTGTGTGTGTGTGTGTGTGTGTGGTGATGGTGTGCAG
Organism: Stigmatopora nigra; assembly: GCF_051989575.1. Classification (NCBI taxonomy): domain Eukaryota; kingdom Metazoa; phylum Chordata; class Actinopteri; order Syngnathiformes; family Syngnathidae; genus Stigmatopora; species Stigmatopora nigra. Next base: position 16,419,588 of record NC_135511.1, on the reverse strand, counting down.
GGTAGGCAGAAAATTGGCGTTATCAATATTTAACCAAGCCTTCCAGCATATTTATGGCAGACAATAGAGCAGACATGCAACTGTCTCATTTGAGTGGAAGTCTATTTATTACATGCTGAAATCTAGGCTGTAAATTGGCTGTTTATTGATAAATCGCTGCCACACTTCTATATACGGAGGAGCCTAATTCGTGGTAGATGTTCACTTTTTTTTGCCCCTTTTAACTACGGGTGTCAAAGTGGTGGATGGCGGGCTAATTTTGGGCCGCGGCATCATTTTGTGTGGTCTGGGAAAGTGAATTGTGAGGGTTGACTTTGTGTTTTAGGATTAAATTAAAATGAGGAGTATAGATCAGGGGTGGGTAAATTTTTGGGCCCAGGGGCCATTTTGAGTTTAAAAATTTGACAGATGGGGGGGTCAGCACAAGGTAGGATACATATAAAAAAGTGCATCCGTTAACAGTAAATATGAAACATAAACGGAAAAAGGGACTAAAGTATTAACATACTCATCACTCATTATTAAAGTAAAAAGTATAAAGTACGAAGTTAAGTAAAAAGGAATGTATTAAGAAACATTAAAATATCATTTAAATAAAGATAGAAGGGCTATAAAACACGAAAAACAAATAAGAGTGCACAGAGCTACTGCCACTGGCTTCCGCGTGACGGCGCCATCTTGGGGGAAAAAACATTTGGACAACGTCGGCGGGCCGGATTAAAAAGCCTAGCGGACCGTATGTGGCCCGAGGGCCGTAGTTTGGTATAGATATATATTACATTTCCTGATTTTCCCCTTTTAAATCAATAATTGTCATTTTTTCAGTGTTTTTAGTTCAAAAATCATTTAGAAAAATCTAAAAATATATATTAAAAAAAGCTAAAATAAACATTGTTTTAGACCTATAAAAAACTGAATATTCAGGGTTTTTAATCCAGTTCTTTTAATCCATTTATAAATTTAAAAAAATCTAAATATTATATCTAAAATAGTCCAACCCACCTAAACCCCTTGCAGTCTTAACCTATCGCACAATAGCTCTTTGACAACTCCAGACCTCATAACAAATCTACACGGCGGCTATATTCCAACATATGGCGCACACATGTATGCAATTGAAACGCGATGAAAAGTGGGAGGAGGAATAAAAAAAAAGAAAAAAGGTCTCCAACTCTATTTTTTTTTTTTGCCTTCTCCCAAGCAGTGGCCTCTCGAAAAATGTTTCCATGTGTTTTGTATCTGAGCCTACGGAAAGCAAAAAAAAAAAAGAAGGAAAACATTCTCTCCTCCAAACCACATGCAACGGATTCCTTCTGAATCGAAATAAATCAGCTCGGAGTTTCAGCTCATGTGACATATTTTTTTCTTTTTTCTTTTTTCCTGTGCTCTATTCCCGACATATCCTGTTTTGGGGCCCACGCCAGCCCGCCCCCGTACGTACGTACGTACGTTATGCCAGCGCGCTTTTATACTGCAAGGCACATGAACTCCAAACGCGTACTAACGCGTATTCAGAGTTTCCATTTCCCGTGCGCAAACGTGCTTTTCTGCAACATGCTCAGGCAAGAAAACAGGAAAAGATAGTTCAAGGTTGTCCAACTTGAAATAGTCAAGAGTTAGGGGGAAACCTGTTCCCTGCTCATTTCAGTACACCAACGAATGAAGAAAAGTAAAGTTTTACCAACGCTCTAGTTTAACTTTTTTTTTTTAACGTATTAATTAAATTTTTTTTTAATGTGTCGTTCTATATTATGAAAGCACAAACTTTGTGGAATAATAATAAGATAAAGCTTTAAAAAGAAATAGTAGAGTGGATTTTTCAAAGAGATCTTTCGACGCACCACATTTTTTTTGTGTTAGGATTTTGAGCTGAAAAACTTGAGTTCAATTTTAGGTCGTCTCTCGTTATGATTTTAGTGGATTTCTGTAAAGTTGTGCTGAAAAAGACAGTTTTTTTTTAAAGCGTTACTGAAAAGTTGGAAGTTTAAGATTTTTCATGTTATGTTTATATGCAGATTAATGAGGGTATGCAATTTTATTCCTGACTTATTGATCAATTAAGAGGATTTTGTGACACATAATATATCACGGGACTATATTTATTGTATCAAATATTGTCTTTCATTAAAAAAAAATATTTTTTAGATTTTTTTTCTATGAAGGGTGGGTTGGTGGGCCAAAAAAACATACAACTGCCAAATAAGCCGCGAGACTAGACTTATTTATTGTCTTTTTTTCCATAATTTTGAACTGTACTTATAATTTTCTTGTCATATTAAATTAACTGTAAAATAAGAGAGCCCAACAAACTAATGGAAAGCAGGTTTAGTGTAGTAGAATGTGGTTATGGTTCAATAATAATAGTCATCTTTATGGTGCATTCGTATTAACGTTAATTGTGTGTTTGTTATTGTGGTTGCAGTATGTCATGACAGTCAATGAAAATGCACAATTCACAATAAATGAGGGCGGTGAGGTATTAAAAAGATTATATGTATATGCTAATGATAAAAATATGAAGTATAAAGTGAAAGGGAATTATGTTAGAGTACTACTTAGAAACTAATCAGAGAATCGTGCAATATTTGTAAAAAGAGTATTTTTTGAGGATGGATAACTAATTATACAACTTAAACAAAGATTGATTTTTCACTATTTCCATTATTTTTGTATTACTTTTACTAGTCGCAAAATATCGGCAAAAAAATCTTAAAAAACTAAATTAGCATGAGGAAATCCCATATATAAAGTTTGCTAACACTCCAAACTTCATCCTACAAAATTCTCTCCACTAATTTCAAATCCGTCAAACCACAAAAAATACAAAATCCCAAAGTGTACACCATAAGATGCGCGCGAGAAAAAAACATCCACCTCTAATTTCAACCACCTCACTTTCAACAACAAAAAACCTAAAAAAACAAAAAAATACTCGCCATAATAATTACTTCAAGCTAACATTCCAACCCCTCCTAAAAAAACGCATGGTATCGTTCAACTACTATATATGGCATGCCATATTGATCAATCAGCCAGGCCTCTGAGGGGCGCCGTGCTCCCTGTGCATCTGTCAGCCATTCATTGTCAAATAAGCTCGGCGCTCTTTTCCGTAGCCGAGATGCAGATTTATGCCGAAGCGATGGCGGTTTCTTGCATATTAGATGAAAGCCTTGTTTGCATATACCCACTCCCTCCCTCCCTCTCTCTCTCTCTTTCTCTCTCGCCCTTCCCCTCTCTTCCTTTTTTCTGAGGCGTCACTTTAATATGTATGCAAATGGGTTCGGCTCCACGGGTAGATATGTGTGGAGTCCTGTCCTGCAGTCAGTAGGTGTAGGAAGAGATTGTGTTTGTATTTATGAGGCAGAAACTCGGGTTGCTCTTGGGAAAGAAAAAATGTAGCGTGCATAGCGTACTGTGGAGACTCTGCAGTGCAGGCAGAATGCAGATATGCCAATAACAGAGGTCACACTTGTCACTAATGATAAGAAGAGACAATTAGAATAGGGTAGAGCTGTAATGTAAGCAAGATACCCGTATGGTGAAACGCTTTGCGCGCACCAGTCCACTAGACAGCAAATCGCCGCTCTGTGACTTTAAGAACAAAGCAAAGGCAATCGGGCGAGAAGGAGATGCTGTTTTTTTTTTGTTCGATGAGGGTCTTGGCTGGATGTGTGATGGGAAATCCTGGTTGATTGTTTTGGGGAGTCAAAGACAAAATGTATTGATCGAGTTCAATCCCTCACGGGGGAAGGATGACTGTCAGGGGCCGACAAGGTCAGGTCGACTATGTGGGGGACACCTTCGACCTATTTTATCTGTTGGATGATTTTCTTGGGGGCTTGGATGCAGACACGACATATAGAGAATTGACTAAATGACGATTTTTTAAGGTATCATTTGTTTTGAATTAATAGAGGATGTATGGCAGGGGTGTCACACTCGGGTTGGTTCGCGGGCTGTGTTAATGTCAACTTGATTGCAGGTGGGCCGGACCATTTTAGTTATAATTTTTAGATTTTTTTATATAAATGGATTAAAAGAACTGGATTAAAAGGCCGGAATATTCAGTTTTTATAGATCTAAAACAATGTTTATTTTAGTTTTTTTTTTTAAATATATTTTTAGATTTTACAAATTTATTTTTGAACTAAAAACACAGAAAAAATTGATTAAAAAATGACAATTATTGATTTAAAAAGGGGAAAATCAGGAAATTTAACATACATATATACTCTTCATTTTTCTTTAATTATGTTCTATATTAAAGTGGAAAATATTTGTATATATTTTTAGATTTTACAAAATGATTTTTGAACTAAAACATTGCAAAAGGCGAAAAATCAGAAAATTTAATATACATCTATACCCTCCATTTCAATTTAACCCTAAAACAAAAAAATCACTACTCATAATTTACTTTCCGGACCCCACAAAATAACCCACCGTCCCATATTTAGCCCCCGGACCACCACTTTGACACACATCCTCTCTACCTAGCCCCCCAAAAAAATCCAAATTTCCCTCAATGTATAACAAAACCTACATCCACACACACAAAAAAAAACTTGAACTTGACCACATGGCTGTTATTATATTCAAATGATAAAAAAACACCCTGGCTTGTTTCCAATCAGCAATCTACTAAAGCAGCGTGTATGCACACACACTTGCAAGACTGTGCAAATCAAATGTTCTCCCTCACACACACACTCTACACACACACACCCCTTCCTCCATCATGAATAAACCATACTGTGTCTATGACTCATATACCACCCCCCACATCTCTCTGACCCACTCCCCCTTTTTTGGTGCTGTTGGAGTTAAAAAAAAAGAAAAGAAGAAGAAAAAAACGCTAATTAACGTGATGGCTAGCTCTAGCGCCTGTCAGCAGCTTGTGGGGGCCTCTCAACCAGCACAGACTTCTCTGCGCTCTGCTTTTTTTTTTTTGAGCTGCTCTCTCCCCAACTGCCATCTCTGGAGAACCAAGGCCCTTCATTCATATGCAAGCCCAGTCACGGGCACCTGGAAGCAGCCAGTACTACACCAACCCCCACTATATCTATCACCCGCCCTCCCTCGTTTCTGGAAAACGCTATCCGACCCCCTAAAAAGTATTATGTTGACCTCTGACCTTCCATTTTTTAGGACGCTGTAGCTCCTAAAGCTCACCTAGACTGTTGACGCCACCCGAGCGATGGGTTAAATCACCCCAGAGCGAATGAGGAGAGGAAAATAAATGGGGAGAGTAAAAAAGAGAGAGAGAGAGAGCTTGCCTTGGTGGACTAGCTTGGTAACCCTGACAACACGGCCGGGAGAGGGAGAAACAGGAACATGCAGAATCTGTTTCTGCTGAGACTCGCACATGTGGTGCGGTGCAGTGCTGCTGAAGAAGTGGAAGAGACGTGTGTGTTGGGGTGTGTGAGCCAGTTCACCTTATGAAACATGCATGCCCCCCCCGACCCAAATTTTCACCCGTTTCGTCCGCCTGACTGTGCTCGGACGTTTGGTCGCCGGTCTTTTGGTCGCCGGTCTTTTGGTCGCCAGTCTTTTGGTCGCCAGTCTTTTGGTCGCCGGTCAAATGGTGATAGAGAGTTTACTGTTGAAACCAGCTCTTAAAATTATATTGAAAGGAGAGAGTTTAATACCCATGAGAGTTTAATATCTATGAGAGAGAGTTTAATATCTAAGAGAGAGAGAGTTTAATATCTAAGAGAGAGAGTTTAATATCTAAGAGAGAGAGTTTAATATCTAAGAAAGGTAGTTTAATATCTAAGAGAGAGTTTAATATCTAAGTACTGTTTAATATCCAAGTACATTTGACCAAGTACACAAGACTGGTGACCAAAAGGGACCAAAATTATATTCTTGGGAGAGAGTTTAATATCTAAGAGAATTTAATATCTAAGAGAGAGAGAATTTAATATCTAAGAAAGATAGTTTAATATCTAAGAAGGAGTTTAGTATCTAAGAGCGAGTTTAATATCTAAGAGAGCAAGTTTAATATCTAAGAAAGATAGTTTAATATCTAAGAGAGAGTTTAATATCTAAGTACTGTTGAATATTTAAGTACATTTGACCAGCGACCAAAAGGGACCAAAAGACCGGCGACCAAACGTCCGGTCACACTGCCCGACGAGTCACTCGCAAGTCAGGCAAAAAATGGTGGATGTTGGTGTTCATTTCCAATTGGCGGATTTGGGAAAAAATGGCGTTTGGAGTGCTCGATTTTGAAAAAAATGGAGTAAAATTCTTCCTTTGGAGCCGTTGTTTTTTCCGTCCATTTAGTTTCTGCGCGATTGGACGCCGCCGCTCCCCTTCTACCCCGTCTTTCCTCTCCCCCTCTCGCTCCTTCCTTTTCTCCAGGCCCAGTCTAACCTCCCCCTCCCCTCTCCTCAAGGGAATAAAGGTCGTAACGCAAACGATTACTCAAACCCGGGTTGCTATGGAAACGTTGTCACGTGACTAGAGCAGGCATGCACAGACCACAACAAAGGGGAGGATCGGGAAGCGGGACTTGGGGGGGAAAAAAAAGGAGAGCTGTGGCTATGGCTCGCCTTCTTCGGTCGGTGCCTGAGTTCATTTCGCTCAAATTCAAGCTTTTTATAAAAATAGGCGAGCAAGCGAGCGAGCGAGCGGCACGGAACGCGGGAGAGGAAAAAAAGGAGAGTGAAAAGAGCTGCAAGCTACGATTAGAGAGAGAGAGAGAGAGACGTGAATGTGGGCTGCAATACTGCAGTGTTGCCTTTATATTCTAGCCTTTCCTTCACTGGCATAGCAAGGGTGTGTCCTATTCATCATGTCCTTCTCGGAGGCAGAACTCAGGCGCCACTAGTCTGGAATTTGGGGAAATGGCGTCAGTTGGAGAAATGTAGAGGGTGGTGGATTTGAGGAGGGGGGGGGGGGGGGGGGTAAATGGGAGTTGAAGTTGGAGTTTTTTTTAGTAAAAGTGCTAAGTTAAAATGGGATTTTGCTTGATGCACTGTTGCTGTGTTTTTGTAAGGGAAGATGAAATAGGATTGTGAAAAATGGGTAAAAATGTAGAAATAGTGGGAAAATTTTATGGTAGGGCAAGTGTGTCAGACTCGGGTTGGTTCATGGGCCGCTTTATCGTCAACTTGATTTCTCGTGGGCCATTTTAGATAAAATATTTAGATTATTTTTTTAATAAATGGATTAAAAGAACTGGATTAAAATCCCTGAATATTCAGTTTTTTTATAGATCTAAAACAATGTTTATTTTAGGATTTTTTATATATATATTTTTTAGATTTTACCAAAGGATTTTTGAACTAAAAACAGAAAAAATGATTAAAAAATGACAATTATTGATTTGAAAGGGGGAAAATCAGGAAGTTTTATATACATCTATACTCTTCAATTTAATTTGATCCTAAAACAGAAAGTCAGCACTCATGATTTACTTTTCCCGGGCCACACAAAATGATGCGGTGGGCCAGATTTGGCCCCTGGGCCGCCACTTTGACACGTGAAGTAGGGGGTGTTAAACTCATTTTTTTGGTTGTTTTTTTTTTTAAGGGTTATGTCTGGGGCCATTCGGAGGTTTGTTTATAGACATTAAAATTTGTCCATAAGTGGGAAAAAATACATTCAATATTTTGTTTTATCATTGAGTTTTTGATTAAAAGGGAAAACAGTAATTAGGGTTAGGATTGGGTTAACTATTGACATAAAAATGTGAAAAAATTAAGAAGTCAGTTTTATTTATTTCAAAAATGTTTGGATTTAAACTAAAATTGGGCGAGTGGCAACTAAAACTTTTGCGTACTTTATTCCTTTTTTCTGCAATTTTTAAGAAAAAATGTAATTGTTGCTCAAAGCTTTTGTTCCTTTTTACTTATTCCTGAGACTACCATACTCAAACACAGCAAAAAAATTCAAAACACCACCATCAAAATTATTAATACTCCCATAACAGTCCTATAAAGTGCCATGAAAAACGGTTATTACTCTTAACTTTCATTAAATCCTTTTTATGAGCTTTAAATTTCCTATTCAGTTCTAACTCCTGTTTGAAAATGTTCAATCGCAATAATTTGTGAGACCAAAAAGGTATTTCAAACTGCACCCCCCCCCCAAATTAACACCCCAATCTCCCATAAATAAGAAATATCAACCAACACCAAGCACAAAAAATGAGAAAAAATGTCCAGTTCAGTTATTCCTCGGGTTGAACCCTCCCTCCGACCTGCAACTATCTACCCAAAAAATCTACAAAACCCAACAACACCCCTCACAATATCCACACACGCCAACATCCAACAGAATAATTCGTATTTAGAACCAAAAAACAAACCCACAGCTATTTTATCCTTACTTTTAGCAACCGTTTCAATCTCGTGTTCTCCATCAACGCCAGAAGAGCAAACATTTTTTAGCCATGAAGTCACCACATCTGCGGTTATGAACACTAAGTGCTCTATACTTCAACCCGTGCTCTCTCTTAGCCTTCTCCCACACGGTGAAGAAAGCTTAAATGCTAGCAAACATCTACTCCAATCCAATGTACCGTATTTTCAGGACTATAAGGTGCACCGCATTATAAAGCGCACCCTCAATGAATGACATTTTTCCATATATAAGGCGCACTGTATTATAAGGCGCACTGTCTATTTTGGAGAAAATTTAAGACTTTTAAGTGCGCCTTATAGGCTCGAAAATACGGCAATAGCTATTGACTTCCAGGTATGAAGCACTCACTACTTTACAGTCACCTCTAGAGCCAGCCATTGTTGATGTTTTGGATTTTTTTGGTATAAAATCTTGCAGTGGGGGAGGAGCTATATGATGGAAGATTTTGTAAACTAAGATGGCATCTGCATATTTAACAGTATTGTTTCAGTTTAGGCGTTTGTGTTTTTTTAATATCCGACAGTGGTGGTTTTTTGTGTTTGGTTTTCTGTTTTTTTCCATATATAAGGCGCACCGGATTATAAGGCGCACTATCTATTTTGGAGAAAATTTAATACTTTTAAGTGCGCCTTATAGTGTCGAGAAAATACGGTAATCTAAATCTGAAGGGGGGGGGGGGGGGGTGAGTTCCCTTAACTGACTACTGCCGCTTTGGAGTCCACCTCGAGTCCCGTGAGGTTTGGGGCAGCAGCTGAGTGTTCAGTGATGTCTGCAATTATCCCGTGTCTAGACAACGTCTAGTGGTGGTGCACATTCTGTCTATACTTGGATAGAATAGGCCAAGAACAAGTACAATGTCTTCCAGCTGGTGACGTAGTGCAACTACAAAAAGGTCAAGGCAAGGAGAGAGAAAAAGAAGGATCCAAAAATAGTTTTGTTCTGCTATTTTAAAAAAAATAAGTAAAAGTGTAGGTGACAATTGAAATGCGTTGAGTTAAAGTGTAACGGACTAGAGTCAAAGTGGCGGCCCGGGGGCCAAATCTGGCCCGTCGAATCATTTTGTGTGGCCTGGAAAAGTAAATGATGACACCATTGAGTGTCTTTTAAAAGAAATGTTTAAAATTCTGTATAAATAATTAACCCTTCAAAGCCCAAACCCCAAAACCAAGGCTATCCAAACTACAACCAGTGAAAAAGACTATAATAATACACCAAAATATTGCTCAATATGTCCCACACAAGCTTGAATTCAGTCTATGCCAATGCAGCTTCAACATTACATGAAACTAACCACTATGTTAGCGCCCCAATTTTTAAAGACTACAACCAAACTACAACCAGTGAAAAAGACAATAATAATATACCAAAATATCACTCAATATGTCCCTAACAAGCTTGAATTTAGCCTAAACCAATGCAGCTTTAACATTACAAATGGAACTAACTATTTTATGTTAGCGCCTCAATTTCCAATGACCACAACCAGTTAAAAAGACAATAATAATATACCAAAACATCACTAAATATGTCCCAAACAAAAAGCTTAAAATTAGCCTAAACCAATACAGCTTTAACATCATACATGGAAATAAATATTTTACGCTAGCGCCCTAATTTTCGATGACGTGATTGGCTTTGGGACGCCACTACAAGATTGCCTTTTTGTTAGGTTTATCATTATTAGAATAAATATATATATGATCTCAGATGCCTCCATTATTGAAAGTTGAACTAGGGAGTACTTATTGGTAAATCTATCAGTTAAAAAAAAAATATATATATTCTTACTATCACTATTAAACTATGTCCAATAAAGTCTTACAATAATTAGCACTAAGACTTTAGAACTGAATACCTTTATCAAGATTACCCAAGTATATAATGACCGCCTACAATATTCCCCCATATGATTTATTCTCCCATTCCCAATCTCTAATTGCCGATCCAAAACTTTTCAAAAAACAAACCCCATAGAAAACATACTCGCGCTTCAATCAAACCCTCCACGTTCCACGCCGCAGTGTGAGAGAATGAGCAGGTGTGCTAGAAAGACCCATGGGCTTCAGGGAGCGAATAGATCAATAACTAATTTCAGTCCCGAGCTTCACCCGCACTCTTTTCCAATAAAATGCTGTATAGCGAACCCAGACTTGGCCCAACCCACCACCACCTCCATTCGATCACCATCGAGTCGGTGTGTTCCAAACAATCGTCAAAATAATCCTGCATTAAAACGAACATAGTTCCTATCTATCCTACTACAGTTATCCAGCTTTGGCTGTTACTCCACATATGTCATCACCTGTATCTTTAAAAGATTGTGCTTCCTCCGATATATACCCCCTCCCTCCCTTACTCCCATTCGGACAGGGTCGTCCGGTGTTGAGGTTTTGTCAAGAGTGTGTGGTAAGATTGAGGCAGACAGGAGAGTGAAGCGTGTGTCATAATGGTTGCTACAAATGCTGCCGCTTTAGCTACTGCTTTAGCTTTTTTTTTTTTTTTTTTGCTACTGCTGCTGAGGCTGTTCTCCTCAGAGGCTTTGACCTAGATAACCAAGAGAAGCTGGAGCGCCTACAAGCCTTGGAGCCACTCCAGCAATGTCAGTAAGGGGTTAGTTGTGTAACACAATGTCCTATTTAGTCTACTTGTCACACATATGCAAGTAGCATATAGTATCTGGAACCTATGGAGAAAAAGGGCCTTTTACTGGAGTCTCATATGTGGTGTTAAGGAGAAAAGTCAGGGTTGTAGGAGGGGAAAAAAGGGGGAAATGACGAATGAGGAGAGAAGAAATCATGCCTAAACTCGTCTTGATTTTTTAGCAGTGAGGGTTAAGAATGTTGGGTTTGATTTTGTATGTTAGCTTTTTTGATTGGACGGTGACTGGAAAGCGGAGTAAAGTGCAGACATTGGCGGTGGAAGCTAGAGTTTGGAGCACTTAACATTAATGACAAGGTTGGGTTAACTGGGCGGGTTTTATAGGGGTGGTGGGAGGGGGGTATGAAGGGAAGCGTTGGAGGATGCATGGTGCATTTTTAATGTATCGTTTTGGGGTAGTGTGTTGGAAAATAGGGATATATTCCATAGGAGTCAATGTGATTTTTTCTTTTTTTATTATTGCGACTTTAATTTTAGTGGAGAAAAGAAAATTTCACATCACAGTCACTTGGAGGAGACGAAGTCAAACGTGTTGGAACAACTTTAAGAGGCTGCAGGGCGGGGAAAATATCAAAAGAGAAATACTGCCATCTGGTGGAAATTGTATAGGAATTGCATCACATTATGGAAGGTATGCAATTGCGATATCTAAGTGATACTAGTATAAGTAGTTGAGGCATTTGAGGATTGCTGTAAACATTAGTGAAAAAGAACCATAGGCACCATTTTTGCAATTTAGATTAGATGCGGATAGATAAAATAGTTTGTTTTTATCTTTAGGCTTTTAACAGTGAAAATTGCATTTTTGGTTAAGTAAATGTGACTATCATAGAGGCATTAGATGGCAGGAATGCAACCCTATTTTGTATGTTTACACTCAGTTGGCTAATACCTGAAACATAATACATAAACACCCACTTTTTTTCAACAAAAAATTGACTATTTTGTACCATTCTGTGTATTTTTGAACTTTTTAATTCATTTTCTTTTTGTGGAAAATGTAACCACTTTCTGTAAATCTTTACACTGATCATATCTTAAAAAAACAGCAGTTCTAATTTAAAAAGCTACAAAAATCAAACCATATTGTCTATATATTAAAATATCAGGCATTGTTGGTCTCATCCATCAATTGAAATCCTCTAGTTTCCTACCTTTATCTCTTAAAAAATGTTCTGAAACAAAGGCACTGTTTACATGACTAACCCCAACTAGTGGTAAAGCCAAGAAGTGCACCAGTCTGTCGGTAGAACTCCAGCTTCTTCTGCGAGCCCTATACAAAATCCATAAGCTCCCTGATACCCATAAAAACTGGCTCATTCGGACACTTCTGATTTAAAACCAAAAAATGATGACTAAAACACCACTTCTGATCACCGCCGACTTTCTTGGGGTTTAAAACAGTCCCAACCTGGCTTTGATTTATACCCACGCTCCGGAAGAAGAAGTCCTTTTAGCCTATCAGGTAATGGCAAGGCATCAATTTTGTCCTCTAGTGGCCAAGGTTGGAGTTGTCTTCTTATAAATGCCCTACAAAGACACCTCAAAGCAGGAGGGGAATTATCATGTTCCACTACTCGGGTATAAAGTTCTTGTAGCTCTTGGGCGTAGGGGTGTGGCTCTTGTGCAAAAGTAGGCGGTCCTAGTCCTGAATGGGCGGCGGGGTAGTTAACCCTGGCTAGATCGAGCAAAAACTCAGCTTGGCGAATGAGTTCGGAGGCGTATTCGCGATCCGGGCGTTGTCGAAGGGCCGACTGAAGCCGTTGGAAAATAATTGTCGAAGCTGTCCAGCAGGAGTCACTGTGGGCGCAATCTAAAGATGCACCGCTTTGGATGATGAGTACCGCCAATGGGAAAAGCAAGTCAAAGTGCTCCAGACTTGTTTGGGTTAACGAGGACTCGCCATCATTGGCGTCGTGGCTGGGATCCACGCCGTGAGCCATGAGTAATCGTGCGGTTTTCAGGCAGAATTTTCCGATCTCGGCGGCATCCTCGGGGCTGGCGTCCAGCGCCTCCTTGACCAGAAATACCAACGAGGACTCAACGGTTTCGCCGTCTTTGGTGACGGCGTTGATGTCGGCACCTGTGCAAAAGGTGCACATTTGCGGAATTGTTTTTTTGCCGGGGTGGTTCGTTGTTTCTTCTTTTAAACGGATTTGGCGGCAACAACCAACCACGTACGCCCGCCCCCTTCCCGTTTGCAATGTTAGCAAATTTTGACGCATAGAAATATGACGATATAACTTAGATAACCATGTCAGCACAAAAGGAGTAAAATGTAAGCACATGGCTTTGAACAATATCACCTACCTCATAGTTTTGTTCATATACATGGCCTTTTGATACTTTATTTCTAATTAAAAATTGTGAAAAAATGTCCATTTTTTCTATTTAAATATTGTCAAAAATGTTCATCTTTTTCTAATTAAATATTGTCAAAAATGTTCATCTTTTTCTAATTAAATATGGTCAAAAATGTTCATCTTTTTCTAAATAAATATTGACAAAAATGTCAATTTTTTTCTAATTGTCAGAAATGTTCATTTTTATCTAATTAAATATTGTAAAAGATGTTCTTTTCTAATTAAATATTGTCAAAAATGTTCATTTTTTTTAATTCAATATTGACAAAAATGTCCATTTTTTTCTAATTAAATAGTCAGAAATGTTCTTTTTTTCGAATTAAATATTCCCCAAAATGTTCATTTCTTTCTAATTAATATTGTCAAGACTGTTCTTTCTTTCCTAATTAAATATTGTCAACAATTTTCATTCTCTTTTAATTAAATATTGTCAAAAATGTTCATTTTTCTACTTAAATATTGTCCAAAATGCTCATTTTTTTTCTTATTAATGATTTTCAAAAATGTTCATTGAGTCTTCATGACTTTTTTCCTATGTTTAAATGACAATAATAATGTGTGGTACCTCTTTGTAGCAGAAGTTGAATATTTTCCGTATTGTTGACAGTCAGGCCATCACTGCTTTGCAAGGCATGAAGTAAAGGACTTTTTCCTTTCGAGACAAAATCAGAACAATTACTTAAAAAAAAAAAATTCAAGTCAACCTAACATTTAAAACCCCACAGTATTTTTTTTTTGTAAATGGATGTAATTAAAACAGTGGCTGTTTGAAAAATGCCTGTCATATTGTTCCCCACCCAGTCTGTCTTTGTGTATTTATTACTCAAGAAAATAAATCAATAGTCTTTCTCCAAGTAGTATACCTTCACTGTGACCAGCAGAGATACTTAACGTCATAACCTGTATATTTGTTAAGAATAATATTACAACTTTGCTCGTGGGTGTAAAAATATAGCTATATGAAATGAGATGACTATGAACGTACCTAGTTTATCGCATGCATTGACATCGGCACCCAAATCAAGCAATGCAAGCAGGCAGGGGAGGCGGTCCAAGTCCTCACTGGCAAGATCTAAGGGGCTGCTCTCATGGATCTGATGAAAAAAATAAAAAAAATAACAAAAAAAGTGACTAAAATACATCTACTTGATTCCAGCATAATGTTCTCTGGCCCAAACGGCAAGTATTATGAAGTATATATTTTGATTATCACCTGTTATGATCTCATTAGCTTTAAAAAGTATATCTAGTCCTAATTTGAGGACTTACTCTATGTCTCTTTTCAATGTCAGCTTTATGCTCCACAAGCAATTTCACCATGTTTGGTCTGTTCCTCAGAACTGCAATATGCAGCGGGTTGTAGAAGGACACTGGATCTAGGGAATTGAAAATATATATATTTAGCATTTAAAATTTTCAAACACAATGCATTGTATTATTTGGTTGAAAGTCTTAACAATAGCAGTGTTCTTGTTTACTAAGAGGACCACCTTGACTTCAAAACAGGCAGTTGTGCACAACAGGCTCATACCAATTCATCACCCTGATGCACCCTATTTTCCACACTATAAGGCACACCTTCAATAAATGGTCTATCTTAAAATGTGTTTAATATATAAAACACAGCAGTAGTAGTAGTGGTGGTGGTAGTAGTAATAGTAGTGGTGGTGGTAGTAGTAATAGTAGTAGTAGTGGTGGTGGTAGTAGTAATAGTAGTAGTAGTGGTGGTGGTAGTAGTAATAGTAGTAGTAGTGGTGGTGGTAGTATTAATAGTAGTAGCATTAATAGTAGTAGTAGTATTAATAGTAGTAGTATTAATAGTAGTAGTATTAATAGTAGTAGTATTAATAGTAGTAGTATTAATAGTAGTAGTATTAATAGTAGTAGTATTAATAGTAGTAGTATTAATAGTAGTAGTAGTAGTAGTAGTAGTAGTGGTGGAAGTAATAGTAGTGCTGGTTGTAATAGTAGTAGTAGTAGTGGTGGTTGTAATAGTAGTAGGAGTACTGGTGGTTGTAATAGTAGTGGTGGTTGTAGTAGTAGTGGTGGTTGTAATAGTAGTAGGAGTACTGGTGGTTGTAATAGTAGTGGTGGTTGTAATAGTAGTAGGAGTACTGGTGGTTGTAATAGTAGTGGTGGTTGTAGTAGTAGTGGTGGTTGTAGTAGTAGTGGTGGTTGTAGTAGTAGTGGTGGTTGTAGTAGTAGTAGTGGTGGTCGTAGTAGTAGTAGTGGTCGTAGTAGTAGTAGTGGTCGTAGTAGTAGTGGTCGTAGTAGTAGTGGTCGTAGTAGTAGTAGTGGTAGGGGATTGAGTTATACGTACATCCACAAGATGAAGCTGTGGTAGGATTAGTGGGTTGTGTTATAGATTCACTAGATAGAGCTGTTGTAGTAGTGGGGGCAGTGTTAAGCATACACTGGATAAACCTGTAGTAGTAGTGGTAGTGGGCTGTTGGAACTGTAGTAGGTTATGGTATACATCCACTAGCTTTAGTAGTAGTGGTGGTTGTTAGCTTGTTAAGAGTTGGAAATTCACCTTCAAAATGAAGATCTGCTCTGTACTGTAGAAGGACTTTAGCGGCCTGCACAAGTCCTCGTTCGGCCACTTTAAACAGAGCCGAGCTGATCCCTTCCAAGAAAAATTCAGAGTGAGACTCTTGCTCCAGCAGCTGGATTAAAGAATTGCAAAGCCGCTGCTCATCTTCTTGATTCCTGTGTTAAGACAGAACAACCAAGTGTGAGATCACCAATGCATTAGCAGGAATCCCTGAAGTTCACCTTATTTTATTTTTATTTTTAAAGCAATGTCATAATCACCGGTCCTCCAGACGATTTTCCCCATCCAACTCCAGCACATTCATGATAGCATCCACCAATGGTTGATACTCATAAATTATCCTTCGAAAGCCATGTAGGAAAGGCATGACTGTTCCCCAACCTAAAATTGATTAAAGACACAATTTGTAATTAATATTTGAGAAAAAAAACATATATTCAAAAATATCACAAATACGTTAGTCGATTGAAAAACAATATTTGGAATTGGTATACTTGTAAATCGTCGTAGTATTAGTGAGTATATTATTTGATGTACTATATTGCTCTCGTCCGTTAGACGAAAATGTTACAGATAAAAAATCCCGGCAACAGCAATTTTTAACAGATGAATTACGGATTGATTTTTGCATCAAATATAGCATAAAAATGTTAAACACGTTAGGAGGAAAAATAAAAAGAATGTAGTACTGCTTTCACAGCACACGATCAGATATAATCTGCTACAGGTTCGCCGATCTAAACTATCAATATATTCTTGTCAACTTCTTGCCTTGTCTAGTGTTCTCTTTCCGTTGTTTGATCGAATTAAAAATGAAGGGAAAAACGAGGATGATCACTTTTCGATGAAATTATCGAAACAAAAAAAAATCTCGTCATGCAAGTTAAGTTGTGCAGCATTTTGTCTACGTTTGAAAACCGGAAACTTCAAACCGGAAGTGTGCACGGCGCTTCTGACAATTTATTCCGTGCAGAAACAGAATAGCAAAATATAACAATAACTTTTTTTAAACGTAGATTATGAGGATAAAGGAATATTTGGCATGATATCAATTAATTTCTTATTTGGAGGTGCAATTCAACAAAATTATTTTAAAAATGTCAAAACATTGAAATACGTTACATATTTTGAAATTTTATAATCCATTTTCGTGTTCTTGAAAACATGTATTATTTATTATTATTTATAAAATTGTGTTCTTTCCCAATAAATATATTAATTGAAGTAATTATTAATTGTATTTGGGCTGGAGATTTCTGTCTGTTTTTCCTATCTAGCAACCTTGGCTTCAACTTGCCTCAAGAGGGCAGCAAAACTGCAAATTCTTCATCTTTCTCTATGCAACCCTTATTTATATATATAATATATTTATATATGTCGTCATACTAGCCTCCCATGACCCTTAATGGAATAAGCAGGAAAGGAAATGATTGCTTTGAGTTCAATAGTAGCTCTTATAAATTACTTTTTGAAAAAAAACTTTTTCAATGAAACTAATCCCATTAGCACAATGTTTAATAAATGTGTTCACAATAGTTGATATGAAGAAAAATCATGTTTATCTTCAGTCATTTAAAGGTACCTAAATGGTATCATTTTAACTTGAAACTGCTTCTTGCAGTTATTTGAAGGACAGAGAATTTTGAGTTGTGACTCACAGAGGAAGGTCACCGGCTTCCTTCCTTCTGGGCACCAAGCTTGAAAATGAAGTGACAGGCCCAGAGAGGCTGATAAGTAAATACAGTTTTAATGGTCTACGAATGGCCGGTGGAGATCTGCACGGGCCTGGAAGTGGGCAAGTCGCAGAGGGCAACGGGGTATTCCGCCGCAGTTATTATTAATGCTATCATAGATCAGATATAGGAAGAGAGGTGAATAAAAGGTTGTGATGTATTCTGGGCTTACTGTCCCCAACTGACATGGGGAAAAGCTACTGTGGTTGGGCAAGGTCATGGATGAAGGAGATTGCATGGAAAACACTGGAAAAGTTTGGAATTTATGCTTCTTGTGAGGGCCAAATTCAGTGATAATTTGATAATATACCTATAGAACATGTGTGTCAAAGTGGCGGCCCGCGGGCCAAATTTGGTCCGCCGCATCATTTTGTGTGGCCCGGGAAAGTAAATCATGAGTGCCGACTTTCTGTTTTAGGATTAAATTCAAATGACAGATATAGATGTATCTTATATTTCCTTATTTTCCTCCTTTTAAATCAATAATTGCAATGTTTTAGTTCAAAAATTATTTTGGGAAATCTAAAAATATATACAAATATTTTCTGTAATATAATTCAAGAAAAATGTAGGTTCTGTTTTAGGATCAAAGTAAAATGAAGAGTATAGATTTATATTACATTTCCCGATTTTCCGCCTTTTAAATCAATAATTGTCATTTTTAATCATTTTTTTCTGTTTTAGTTCAAAAATAATTTAGTAAAATCTAAAAATACATTAAAAAAGCTAAAATAAACATTGTTTTAGATCTATAAAACAACTAAATATTCAGTGCTTTAAATCCAGCTCTTTTAAATCATTTATTAAAAAAACAAATCTAAATATTATATATAAAATGGTCCGGCCCACCTGAAATCAAGTTGACGTTAACACTGCTAAAGAACAATAGTTCTCTTATCTCCTTTTCTCAATTTTTCATCCAAAAGACCTTGTATCTGTGGAAAATATAAATTACAGTTGTAAAATTGATAACAAATCCATAACCAAGTCAGCATTCTTTCACTTTCTTGTCTGCACCCATCACTTTTACAAGGTCCTGGACGGGCTCCAGTATGTCCACAACTTCCTAGCTAAAGTTATCACAGCCCTGACAGCTCATCACTTCCACCATCATCCACTTTTACTATTCTTTAAAGCTTTCCTAATGACCTATAAATCAATCCCTCCACACCCTGGCTTCAGCACACAAACTTAATCCACCCCCAAACCACAACTGAACTTGTGCTCGCCATGTGTTTTTATTCTTACCGTCAAATTCTGAATGTTTGGCGACACTTTTGCTGGTCCGCATATGAAAAAAATGTAAATCGACTTCCTTGAGAATGTTTAAAATCTCTTCAAGAACCACATTTTTTCTCACAACTGGAATATAGTGCATACTCTACATCACGTGTGTCAAAGTGGCGGCCCGGGGGCCAAATCTGGCCCGGCGCATCATTTTGTGTGGCCCGGGAAAGTAAATTATGAGTGCCGACTTTCTGTTTTAGGATCAAATTAAGATGAAGAGTATAGATGTATATTAAATTTCCTGATTTTCCGCCTTTTAAATCAGTAATTGTATTTTTTTAATCATTTTTTCGGTATTTTTAGTTCAAAAATTCGTTTGAAAAATCGAAAAATATGTTAAAAAAGCTAAAATAAACATTGTTTTAGATCTATAAAAACAGAATATTCAGGGCTTTTAATCCAGTTCTTTTAATCCATTTATATTAGAAAAATCTAAATAAAAAACTTATCAATCTTTATGTGTTTTTAGTTCAAAAATAATTTAGTAAAATCTAAAATTATATTTAAAAAAATCTAAAATAAACATTGTTTTAGATCTATGAAAGCCTGAAAATTCAGGGCTTTTAATCCAGTTCTTTAAATCCATTTATTAAAAAAAAATCAAAATATTATATCTAAAATGATCCCACCCACATGAAATCAAGTTGACGTCAAATATCCAATGACTACAGCGATAAACCTACAAAAACAAACCAAATATTTCAACCAAAATGCAAATAATCCCCCAAATATCACTTAACTCCAAAGTAATACATTGCCATTCCTGTAACAAAAGTATTTTTGTGGCATTTCATTGATTCGATCAAAATCCAAAAAAACCATCAAAGCTTCCAAGACATCAAAGACCCCAAGACCTTTCTCCAAACCCTCGTCTTCAGTGAATCTTCCTTTCTAAATGTCGAGTGTCACTATGACACAAACTACACTATGTCGTACTTTCATGTTGTATCTCTCTAAAAAAATGGTCTTCAAGCTTGGTATCGGTCCTCATTCAACAAAAAATGGATAGTGTGTGTGTGTCTGTGTGTGTGTGTGTGTGTGTGTGTGTGTGTGTGTGTGTGTGTGTGTGTATGTTTCTCAAGCAACACCTCAGTAATTCAACCTTCAAAATGTAATATCCATATGGCAAGATTTAATGAATTCTGACATTTTTTTAATAACTTGCAGCAATGGAAACGTAATTTAAGCCATCAGGAGCACAATGTTTGTTGGTCTATCTATGGACTTCAGTCTAGTCTGGGTTTCAAGGGGATTTATTGAAATGTTGGAAATACCTTTTGTATGACTACATCAACCCAACAGCCACCTATTATTAAATGGAGTAAGGGGTTTCTCTCCATCAACACTTTTTTGCTGCCCCCGCTACTAATGCTTTTTGCAGAAAAACCTTCCGGCATTAAATTCCATCCTTTTTGCAGAAGTGAACAGATGAATTTTCATGAAACTAATACTTAACAGACATGGAAAAAGTATAAGGTTGAAAGAAAATCCATTTATTCCACCTCTCTAATGCTTATCCTTATTAGGTACTATTATGATGACTGTAGAGAAAAGTAATGTTCACCTTGTACCTTTTATTCAATTCTTGTAATCAACAGTGTTTTGAAAAGTCTCTCAAATAATTATATTAAAATTGGGAGGGTAGGAGAACATAAATGATACCTTTGGTTGTTTGCAACTCATTTCTGTATTCAATTTTTCAACAAATCCATTTCAATTGTGAAGCTCGGCATTGAGTACAGACGCTCCCCTACTTACGAACATTCAACTTACGAACAAATGGTACATACGAACATGTCTGCATATTGCATTGATGTCGAAAAAATGTTCGTAAGTTCGATTTCTCTCTCTCTCAATCTCTAATGTATGTATACAGTACTGTACGTATTCTCTCCATTTTATATATTTTTTCGCAGTATAAACCAATGCTGGTCACTTATACAACCCTTAAACATACAAAACCTTCAATATATGTTCTCTTACTTCTGTTACATCAACAGTTGCACAATCCATCCATTAAATCATCTTGTTGTGTCTTTAATGTCATTTCTCAATGACACATCGATTAATTTCAGTGCAATATAAAACTTTAAAACTCTCATTTATCCCCCAAAAGTACAACAATTAAATTAAATCTAATTAAAATTACCCAAAATGACCTCAAAACTCCATTAACATCAACGACCCCCACCGTATTATATATCAACCCCTCAAAAAAACTCGCATTCCTTCCCCCACTACCAACTCCCAACACAGGGGGTCACTGTTGTCCTCCAAAGAATCACCAGCATCCACTCTCACAATTTAGCGATCTTTTTCCACAAATAAAAACAATATGCTCGTCAAACAACATTGCAATCAAATCCATAATTTCCCTTATTATACACGCCACTTTGGCATTCAATCACCTATACTAGTACGTTCCATCATTATTTAATCGGCGTGTACGTTGGTTTGATTCCGTGCGTACTCAATCGTGTATGCCAGTAGAATTTACTCTCCACTGTGCGCCCCCTAAAAGTCCCCCTCCTCCCGAAAGATGCGTTTTTTAGGGGGTTGAGTACAGCCAATAACCTGCACATATCCAACGTAGCATCCAAGTAAGACTTTAAGGAGAACATGTAAGGAATCTAATGCCAAAAAGTGGATCGGAAAGGTGCACTTGTCACCCGGATTTGATGGGAAGCAGTTCGATGCGCGCATTTTGGACTTAAACCAGTTTTTGACGACATTATTTCAACGTTTCTACATGCAAAACGACTAAGGGATGCTTTCAGGAGATGTGACTTTTTTTGTTGGTCCGCAAAAATGATTGGAAGAAGCAGCAAAAATGCCAGCAAGTTCACTTTTTTCACATTCCAGGCAAAAACTAGTCCACCACAATGGCGTCTTTGTGAAAGTTAATTCAGGATATTTGTGGCTGTTTTGTTGTTTTTTGTCTTTTGAAGGATGCAGAAATTCTTTTTTTTCTATTTGAATTAAGACGTTTTGGGTTATTTTTATTTTTTATTTAATTTTGGGGTGATCTAACCCCTATTTTTACCCTAACAAACATGTTGCATATTTTTGTGGCTCTGTTTGTGGTGTTACTTGTAAAAGGTAAGAATATTTTTAACATTTTTCCCTAGTTTTAACTCATACCTTCTCAAAAAAACAATAATATTGCACGTGAAAGTTCATTTTTGGTATTACTTGCACTTGTCTTCCTCCTAAAAGCTAAAAAATAGTCAGAAAATAGTCTCAACAAGATTAAATGCATGAATACTTCTCCCATAATATCCAAATCCCACACATTTCTTGCAAAAACTTGAAGTCCTCCAGCCTTTAAAACCTCTAGATGTAAAAAAAAAGAACATTAATATTGATCTTTTCCCACTCAGGGTCTTGCTGACTATGCAAATGTCGTTTTCCCGACTATGAATCAATCACATTGAGCCTAAAAAAAAAAGGGAAGAACCATTTTAGGCTGAAACCAGAATCATTATTTGAGTCCACATTAAGTTCTATCATCTCTCCAAATAATCTACCTAGCAACATGTTCTTTTTTCACTATTACAATCATTTTTAAGGGCAATTTTGTATGTTTTGGCATAAGAAAGTTCAATTCTTGATTAGCAATTCCGAGCTACATCGACGCTAACGGCATCGGACGTGTCTAAACGTCTGCATCCACCTTTTAGAACGTTCCGTTCTTGGCAGAAGAAGTTGGATTTGACAGTTTGAAGCCAATTGGATGTTTATTAATGACATTCGCTGTAGTCCAAGGCCTTCTCAGAAAACCACAGCGTGTGATCCTAATTGACACGGCGTGCCATAAAGCTGCCGGACAACACTTCTCCCTGTAGCTTGTGATGAAAATTGATAACATTTTCCTGGGAGGTAGAGCCTCAAATCTATGAGAAAAGTACACATAGTACACAAATATACACAATATACACAATATCAGACAGCAATTAGGAGACGTAGCTGTCTTCTATAGCTGTCTGACTGTTTGTTTTGGAGGAATTCATTCATTTCCGAACTGTTTTATCCTCACTAGGGTTGTGGGGGGTGCTGGAGCTTATCCCAGCTGACTAGGTGAGGAACACCTTGAATTGGTGGCCAACCAATAGCAGCGCACAAGGAGCAAAAGAAACAATACGTAAAACAAGGGTGTAAGACTCGGGTTGGTTCGCGGGGCATATTAATGTCAACTTAGTATCATGTGGGCCATTTTAGATATAATATTTAGATGTATTTGTTGTATAAATGGATTAAAAGAACTGGATTAAAAGCCCTGAATATTCCGTTTTTATAAATCTAAAAGTGCTTATTTTAGCTCTTAAAATATATTTTTAGATTTTACAAAATGATTTTTTGAACTAAAAACACAGAAAAAATTCTTAAAAAATGACAATTATGTATTGATTTAACAGGGGGAAAATCAGGAAATTTTATAAACATCTATACTCTTCATTTTAATTTAATTCTAAAACAGAAAGTGGCCAACCAATCGCTAGCCAAGAAGAAAAGGACAACCAAAAACTTGTAGCTAAGGGATATTTAGAGTGTTCAACTAGCCTACACTGCATGATTTTGGAATATAGAAAGGAAGCTAGAGTACCTAGAGAAAATCCACACAATCCTTGGGTGAACATGCACCCATATGGGCATCGAACCCTCAAACCTAGAACCAATCGCAAGGCATGAAGAGACAAACAACCATTCAGGCTCAGACATAGCTAAGGGCAATTTAAAATGTTCAATTAGCCTACTACACATGTTTTTGGATTATAGGAAGGAACCGGTATACCCAGAGAAAATCCACACAAGCCCAGGGTGAACCTGCACCCATTTGGGTATCAAACCCTCGAGTCTAGAACCTATCACAAGACCACAAGGAGACGGACGACCAATAACTTGTCGCTAAGGGCAATTTAGAGTGTTCAACTAGCCTACCCCGCATGTTTTTGGACTATAGGAAAGAAACCGGAATACCCAGATAAAATCCATGCAAACCCAGGGTGAACCTGCACCCATTTGGGCATCGAACCCTCAAACCTAGAACCAATCAAGGCACCAGGACCCAAACAACCATTCACACTCACACATATCAAGGCACAATTTAGATTGTAGTACCCGCAGGAAACCCACAACAATGTACCAACTCCACACAGATGGACCAAAGTGGATTCAAACTCAAGATCCCAGAACTGTAACACCGACATGCTAAACACAATCCAGCAATGTCGCCCTGTTTTGTAAACATGATTCAGGAAAGTGATTTCTGTTGTTGTTGTTTTACGCTTAACAGACTTACATTTTGAAGGAATTATCTTTTTTTGTCATAGTGTAAAATTTCTGTGAGACTCGGTGGTATTTTTCCAAGGAATTTCCAATCTTGTGTCACTTGGTTTTATCCATAAGCTTAACAAGATCCCAAAAGGGATCAAGGAAGGATATCCGTCATTGGACATGTCTAAGTACTTGGTGAACACCCCCTGCTGTCTGTCGGGCCTTGGCGCATCTGGATGTGGTTTATCCTTTCGGATTTTTTCTCAAGACACCAACCGTTAGGTAGCCGCGGGGAATCTCTCTGTGGAAGTTTTTATTTTTTATTTTTTTATCCTGAGTCTGCGAAAAAAAAGACACCTCAATGCTGCTGTGCTTGATCGATTGAACAATCCCAACCTTTGCTGAAGAAACAAGATGTGAGAGATGATGAAGTTAGTTGTTAGTGTAAAAAATTGGGTTTTTAAAAAAAAGGAAATTCTTGATAAAGTTGGGTTGGAGAAATATAATGACTTTGGAATCGATGCAGGCTTTGGATCAAGGGCTACTTTAATGTCGACTTGATTTGATGTGGGTCAGACCATTTTAGATATAATATTTAGATTTTTTTTTTTATAAATGGATTAAATGAACTGGTTTAAAAGCCCTGAATATTCAGTTTTTTATAGATCTAAAACAATGTTTATTTTAGCTTTTTTCTAATATATTTTTAGATTTTACAAAATGATTTTTGAACTAAAAACTGAAAAAAAAGATTAAAAAATGACAATTATTGATTTAAAAGATGGGCAAATCAGGAAATTTAATATACATCTATACTCTTCATTTTAATTTGATCCTAAAACAAAAAGTCGGCACTCATAATTTACTTTCCCGGGCCACACAAAATGATGCGGCGGGCCAGATTTGGCCCCCGGGCCACCACTTTGACACCTGTGGTATATGCCGTACAACAACTATTTTACAGGATTTTTTTTAAGTCAATTTTTTTGTAAAAACGATCTCGTTTTAGCCATTTCGGCTCGAATCCGGATCGTTTTGGTCACTGGTAGCAGACGAAAACGTCATCGTCGACTGCTAATATTTTCACAGTATACATATAGCACGTCAGCAAGCAATGTACCCACATAGCCAAACTGTCAGCGTCATACAGCGACATCTACAGAATCTTGAATTTAGTGCATACTAATAGGGCACCCTGTCCTTTTTAAAGAAAAAATTAGACATTTAAGTGCACCTTATGTGAGTAAATATGCTTTTTATTGCTTAAAATGGGGAATTACAATCATTAATAAGAGGAGAAATTGGCCCAGGTTGACAGGTATGGTCTTTTTTTTAGATAGATTTTTCTATATAAAGGCACCTGTCATTATACAATGCTTAAAAAAATAATTTTCTATTTGCATGCTACGCTTTGCCTGTTCAATTTAGCAAAACACATGGAGTAGATGGCTGCTTAGCTTTTGCTCTTGTACTAACTATCATTATCCTTTAAGCCTACATTGTTGCCTCCTCCATTCACTGAGTGCTTTTTCACGTGATCTTTACAAAATTGCTATGCTCCTTCCCAAATAATAATTAGGTCAACATTACAGCTGCAATCTCCTATTCATGTTAATTCAATTTTTATAATGGGGAGAAATGAAGGATATCATTGAGTGTTGTGGTTATCAATGTATGTTTTGTGGGTTTTTTTGTTGAAATAATTACATGTGCTAATGCAGTGATGTGTGTAGTTATCAGTGACGTGATGATTTAGGTTTTAAGAGGTCTTTATAATAAATCTGTGAGCTCTTGGTATAGGAAAAAAATATGTTTGGATGTGCTATTGTTCTCTCAGGATATTTTTGACAGATTTTACTAACATCCAAAAATATGCAATCGGTACACCACTAGTTTTACTGTTTGTTAATTATTCACTTTTTTTTTCTTCCCAATTCTGGTCAGTTCCTTCCCCTAAACAAACTTTTTATGTACAACAAATACAAATGTCAAACTGGTGGCCCGGGGGCCAAATCTGGCCCACAGCATCATTTTGGGTGGCCCGGGAAAGTAAATGATGAGTGCCGAATTTCTGTTTTAGGATCATATTAAAATGAAAATTATATAATTATATTACATTTCTTGATTTTCCCCCTTTTAAATCAATAATTGTCATTTTTTTAATCATTTTTTTCGGTATTTTTTGTTCAAAAATCCTTCGGAAAAATTGAAAAATATGAAAAGAAAAAGCTAAGATAAACAATGTTTTAGATCTATAAAAACGGAATATTCAGGGCTTTTAATCGAGTTCTTTTAATCCATTTATATTAAAAAAAATCTAAATAAAAAAATCATCAATTTTTATGTGTTTTTAGTTCAAAAATCATTTTGTAAAATCTAAAAATATATTTAAGAAAATCTAAAAATAAACATTGTTTTAGATCTATAAAAAATAGAATATTCAGGGCTTTTAATCCACTTCTTTTAATCCATTTTTAACATGAAAAAATCTAAATATTAGCTCTAGTCTGACACCCCTTGTCTATACAAAGCAAACAAACACTCTAATGAAAACTAGCACAGTTTTCATCCAAAAGCAAACTATAAGCACAATAATATGCATTGCTGACTTGGATCTAAAGTGAGCTGGAATAGGATAAAATCCAACACAGGTGCCATAACCCTAATAATGAAAAGTGGAATAAGAAATTGATGGATGGAGTTATCTGGTGAAAAGGTTCCCTTTTTCCCGTCATCTTATAAAACAAATGCTCCACTCTAATTTACGTTGGAATCTTGATTTTGGTGACCGCGATTGGCCGAAATGTTCGAGTCAACATCTGAGAGGATCGAGGACTTGGATGTGTGTTGAGGTTGTCGCATTGTATCAGGGCCAGGCCACTAGATGCTAATGCATTAGAGTCAATGATGTGACAGGTACATATTGTCAAGGCCCATTGACTTCTTTGCGGACTTGCTGATTGATTGTAGGCTGGAGCGCCTTGAAATGCGACTTGTGGGCGTCTTTGTCATTCAAAGTGACCTCATGCAGTTGAATTTGGATATTTCATGATACGAAAATAGAAAATGGACTCGGTGGAGTAGTGGTTAGACTGTCGGACTCGCAGTCTTGGGGTCGAGGGTTCGATCCAAGATGGGTCTTCACTTTGTGGAGATTGCATGTTCTGTGGGTTTTATCCAGGTACTCTGGTTTCTTCCCATATCGCAAAAATGTGCATGCTAGTGGAAGTATACACTCAATGGTCTTTATATATTATGGCACAGGTGCCAAAGTGGTGGCCCAGGGGCTTAATCTGGTCCGCCGCATTATTTTGTGCGGTCCGGGAAAGTAAATGATGAGTGCCGACTTTCTGTTTTAGGATTAAATTAAAATGAAGAATATAGATGTATATTAAATTTCCTGATTTTCCCCCTTTAAAAGCAATAATTGTCATTTTTTAGTCAATTTTTTCTGTTTTTTAGTTTTGTAAAATCTAAAAATATATATAAAAAAAGCTAAAATAAACATTGTTTTAGATCTATAAAAAACTGAATATTCAGGGATTTTAATCCAGTTCTTTTAATCCATTTATAAAAAAAATATACATCTAAATATATAGTATTATTCATTATATAGGTATTACTGATTGGTTGTTTGGCTCCTTGTGCGCTGTGATTGGTTCACTAACAATTCATGGCGTCCTTCACCTGGTCAGCTGGGACAGGCTCCAGCACCCCACACAACCTTTGCGAGTATAAGCACTTCAGAAAATGAATGGAAGATACAATGTAGCAAATGGTTGGGGGGCGTCGGCTTCACAGTTCTGGGCTCAAGGGTTCGATACCCAAATGGGTTCACCCTGGGTTTTTGTGGGTTTTTGTGAGGATAAGCAGTATGGAAAATGATTGAACAAATACAGAAAATGTCTCATTTTCGCGTTTTTTCAGTTTTTTTTAAAAACATACTCATTTATAGCAAGCAATAACTAATTAACAACCATTGGCGGCCATTGACGTTCAATTCATTTCGACTGTATGCCTACATAACGATTTTTACTCTCGTTTTTACTCACTTTGTCAGCTTTTTACAAGCTGTACAGATCATTTAACCAAAAAGTCGATCTAAAAACAAACCGTGAAATAATTCTCTAACCCACTGAGCAATTTTTGGATCATATTTCTGTCTCTTTTCATGTTGAAACTTCTCATTCTCAGCATAAACGGAATAGTGAAACGTAGAACTTGTAATAAGATATTTAGCCACTATGGCAGCTTCTGAAATTTAGACTGATGTAATCCACTCCTAAAGCGTAATTGCAAATTTTATTTAGTAAGACTAATTTAGCCGTTAAGAGTGAAGGAACTGAAGCGTTTTTTTTTGTCATTTTAGACTGCCCGCATGCTTGACTTCTTTAACAAATTATATTTTCCACAGCCTCTCTGGGATTAACGCAAGGATGATGTATATTACTTTGACAGAGGGGTAACACTGTTAAGTAGGCACGATTCTTTTAGAAATAGCAAAACCAACGACAGGGAGAAGGAAAATGAAAAAAAAAACACATAGAAAATGGCTAATCTTGTCATTTGATGTCCTTTTTTTTTACTTTCTTATGAGAGCCAGAGCGGTTTATTTTAAAACTTTTTAATCTGACTTGTCAAAAAGACTGCTAATATTCTTTATGAAGTTGTGGTGAACGCTAGAAATATCAAAAACTTGAGTTTTCTGAGTTTAGGGAACGTTTTTATGGGTTAAAAAAACGAAGTAACATCTCTCATTAAGAAAAACAGACTTTGGCCTAAGCAGACAAATTCAAAGCATCGTCAGATTTTGGAATTTTTGACTTCTGTGACCTTTGACCTTTTCTCTTCTGATTAGATTACTCACCCTGCAAATTTCAGTTAAAATGGACAATTTGTTACCAAGTTATCGCAAAATTCATTTTTTCTGAGTTCTGTGACCTTTGACTCATGACCTGGATTAAAAGAACTGGATTAAAAGATTTGAATATTCAGTTTTTTATAGATCTAAAACAATGTTTATTTTAATTTTTCTAAAAAAAATGTAATGAATCTATTTTTTAGATTTTACAAAATGATTTTTGAACTAAAAACAGAAAAAAATGGATAAAAAAATGACAATTATTGATTTAAAAGGAGGAAAATAAAGAAATGTAATATACATCTATACTCTTCATTTTAATTTGATAATAAAACAGAAAGTCGGGATTCATGATTTACATTCCCGGGCCACACAAAATGATGAGGCGGGCCAGATTTGGCCCCCGGGCCACCACTTTGACACACCCTGTGCAAGGCGATTCAAAACAATTGCCATGATCTGGTCTTGGAAGTCTTCTTAATTATTTTCTATTTGATGTGTTTAGTGTACAAAGTTCGCCCCAAAAATCATCGCAAAGTCTTAGACAGCAGTTTCTAACTTGCTAAAATATGTATTTTAATTCTGTTGGCAAAAGATGTGAAGATATTAAAGCAACGGGAGATAAGTGCTTCTTATTGAGATTAAATCAGGGAGAAAAGTGGAGAGAACTAGTAAAAAAAAAAAAAAAAAACGTCTCCAGACTGCAATGCGGGATACCCGTTTTTTTTTTTTTTTTTTTTTACCCCACATGGGTTTCCAATCCAGTTGCCTAAGTTGAATTTTCATTTGCCAAAACGACAACATCTTAATATCCAACATAAACTGTCAATAGCAATCCTAGAAAACACAACAAGATTCTTTATCACTAAAGAAAATGAAACATTTTAATGGTTTGGGAAGAACTTTAAAATGAAATGCATTATTTGAGAGATGCTGTGTAAAATAATCTGCAATATGGTTAGAATTCTCAGCAGGCATAACTAAAAAATATCACGCAATTTTTTGTTTTTACCCTCCGGGAAAATGAACGTAAGATTGAAAAACAAGCAGGGAAGGAGTTATTATCAATACTATGATGAGTCCAATTGTATCTCATGCTGTGAAAATAAGAGATGGGGGGGGGGGGGTGTCATCCACTCATTTTAAATCATCCCTATTGAACAAAACACCTGACTTACTCATATCATGGTGATAAAACACTTTGGGGACAGTCATTTTTCTTTTTAAAATACACACTGTGGGAAAATCCGCAAGATCATCAGTCATTTTTTCTAATGTATGCAAATCCACAACTGAAAGAATGTAATACCTATTTTAAAGGGGAAAAACTTGTTTACCGTATTTTCACGACTATAAGGCGCACTTAAAAGTCTTAAATTTCCTCCAAAAAAGACAGTGCGCCTTATAATACAGTGCGCCTTATATATGGAAAAAAACAGAAAACCAAAAATGAATTGGAACGTTTTTTTATTTTGGGCTCAGACTAGAAAAGTCCTGCATCTCTTCTGCAACTATGAAAAATAAAAGCATGCATATTTCTTCTACAACTATGAAAAATAAAGGTGCACGGACATTTGGTCGCCGGTCTTTTGGTGACAGAGAGTTTACTGTTGAAACCAGGTCTCAAAATTCTATTCATGAGAGAGAGAGTTTAATATCTAAGTACTTTTCAATGTCTAAGTACCGTTTAATATCTGAGTACTGTTTAATATCTAAGTACTGTTAAATATCTAAGTACTGTTTAATATCCAAGTACTGTTTAATATCTAAGTACTGTTTAATATCTAAGTACTGTTTAATATCTAAGTACTGTTTAAAATCTAAGTACTGTTTAATATCAATGTACTATTGAATATCTAAGTACCGTTTAATATCCGAGTACTGTTTAATATCTAAGTACTGTTTAAGATCTTAGTACTGTTTAATATCTGAGTACTGTTTAATATCTAAGTACTGTTTTATATTTAAGTAAAGACCGGCGACAAAAAGATCGGCGACCAAAAGACCGGCGACCAAAAGACTGGCGACCAAAAGACCGGTGACCAAACGTCCGGTTACGAAAATAAATGCTGAATAATTTTGTTTTCCATCCTCTGGCCTTCAGTCATCAGCTATAGTCCACTGCCTTAGTGGACTGATTCTTAAAAAAACAAAAACTAGACAACATCATTCCCAACAAACAACAAAAAATGTATATACAATTATCCCATAGTTGACACACTGACCTGAATCAATGTAATCTCCTTACATAATCTTATCCACTGAGTAATTCCAGTGTATTCTTAGACCCTAACACAATGCGATTGGTCCCCATCCACTTCCTTCTTACAGCTCTCTCATCATTGAAGTGCAATCCCAACAAGGCCAGATAACAACGCCTCTTTATTCATCCTGATTTACAACAATATGTCATGCAATGGGGAAAAAAACCATTCAAAACAAAGTAGAGATTAATTCCAACCAACGGTTTTACGTTTTAGAGTGCGGTCTAACCCCAGGAATACTGATTGGCACACAGATATTTGCTTGTCTCAACCATACAGGCCAAATACTTTCACCCCCATTGGCCCATGGCCACATGCAAAGGATGCCTCAAAGGATATGTTGTTCTCTAGAAGCTCTAGGTTTTTTTCTGGCTTCTAACTCGACCGTCTACTGTTGTGAAAACACAGTTCCAGACATTTCAAGGCACCTGGAGACCGTTCAAGGAAAATCAAGGCACCTGGAAAACCTTAACGACACCCCGACTGAGCAAATCAACCACAAACATGACACAATTTCCAGGCTCCTCCCATTTTTTCATCCAGGTTCCCCAAAAAAATAGGCCAGTACCTCAGTTTTCCAGTATTTACCCTTCATGGGTCGATACTCTTTAATCCTAGAGATGATGTTTTCTCTCATGAACTTAAAATAGCTCTTCTTCTTCCTCCCCTGGAGAAAGCCAATGGGCCATTACTCTTTATTAACTCTTAGCATCTATAATGTGGCTATCCATTAAGAAGCACTACAACTAAAAAGATCCTGTCAAATTCCCGTGGTAGACCGCCAATATCCACTTGAACACACGTTTAAGATGAATGTTAATCAGGAGCAATAAGTATGTATTTAATTCCACTCATGTCAAAGATTTGGCAGCACGTTTTCCTTTCAAAACTTCTCGTTAGCATGTCTCCGAGTCCCTAGATATCTTGTACTTATCATCTAGGCGAACTCATATCTACTTGAATGATTCTTTTTCTATGGAGGATGGCAAGGGCTAATACCTATACTATGTCACGTATTGATTTTTTTCTCCCCATCTTCTCTTTTCTCGAATTTCTCCGTTACTCAAAAGCATAAATCATTCCCAAATGATGCCTAAAGGAAATATTGTATTTATTATTCTTGAGGGAGAGTCAGAAATTCAATAGGCTTTATTAATTGAACATGGTGAGAAATATGATGCGGGTGATTCAAAGGGAACAGAGAACTTTTACTCATTCTTCATGTTTAAAACTGTCTTATGGCTGTCATAAGGAATTTGGAGTTGTTTTTTTGGGGGTAACTAGAGTTAAACTATGTGAAAAACTTTCATTTTTTTGACCATCATT
Source organism: Stigmatopora nigra (assembly GCF_051989575.1). Lineage (NCBI taxonomy): Eukaryota > Metazoa > Chordata > Actinopteri > Syngnathiformes > Syngnathidae > Stigmatopora > Stigmatopora nigra. The sequence continues at coordinate 16,386,895 of NC_135511.1, read as the reverse complement.
GGAAACTGAAGTCATTGTATTGGATTTTTCAGATTGTGCTGGGTTAGTTTATGTCAATCCAGTAAAAAAATGACAAAAATGTGTATATTTTGCACTTTTTTTTACCATTTTGGAAGAAAACAATTATATTCCTAATCATATATTAGAAATATAGTTAGTATTTTAGTCATCAGATGCTAAAAAGTTTGCGTATGTAAAAATTAAAAGGTTTGTTTATAAAAATAATGGTAATTAATAACAATATAGAATGAAGAGTACATATTTTAGAGACTGTTAAAACATGAGTTAAAACAAATGTAGCCTAATAAGATAAAATAAAAATATTGTTCTTTTTGTAAATGAGCATGTTTTAGAGTCTAAATATTTGAACAGTCTAAAATTTAGACTTTTCAAATATGAGTTATAACAAATGTAGCCTAATAAGATAAGAAAATATGGTTCTTTTTGTAACGGAACATGTTTTAGACTGTTAAAATATAGGTTAAAACAAATGTAACCTATTAAGATAACAAAATATTGTTCTTCTCTTAACTAAACTAGTGACATTTTTAACTTGATAATCCTTTTTATCGTCATTATTTATACTAGATGGATTAATTCTATGAATATATACATTTACGTACATGCTAAAATCAACCTTAATTGGTATTTCTTGATCACAACCATGTAGCGACTGATTGTGTATAATTTTGCCTCCATCTTTGGACAGTGTTAACTAATGTCTCAGATCTGGTAAAATCCAATATATTAAAATTAAATAAGTCACTAACACAGACAAAGTATGAAAAAACAAGCGTAACTTATAATCCATAAAATACCACTAAAAATAACCCTATAAAATAACTCCACTTTACACCGTAAAGCAATCATGTTTACTTTCTCGCCCATTTCTGTTTAGTGGCTCAACCCTTTCCTTCTTCTAAGTCTTGTGACATGTTTGATGAAGCAGAAAGGGACCAAGCAGTCACTCTACCAAACTATTCCGCTGTGTCCACCTCCCAGTATATTATTTTAGAAATAGGAAGAAGGAACATGGCCTTTTTCTTTCCCCGGCGTCTGTCTTAGTTGGATGTTGGTCTACTCTGCTTTTTTTGTTTTTTTTTTTTTGCTCCAGCAGTCCCATTTCAAATGGACATGACCTTATGTCATTCCCCCCTAGAGCTGGTCTAAGTAAGTCTATATGATGCTTGGTTGCAATCACTCATCTGATACATTCCTTTTCTCCTTCTAAATAACCCTTAACTCAATATCTTTTCTGGTTTAATGTTTTTTTTCAGGCGAACAGTTTATAGGTATCTTAGTTTTAGTTGGAATTAAATTCAACTACTTGCACTTCTAAGGGATTGATTATCCTATTTTCTCTTGGGTGTTAAAGAGATACCGCCGCAAGTTAAGGAACAAATTATTTTCAATGTGGTCAGCAAATAGGGTTTTCTAAATACTTTTTTTTTATATATGAAGATAAAGAGAATGAGATAAGCAGATACTGTAAAAACATTTTTTTTTTACCAGCTCAGCATTATGCGGGTTATTATTTTACAATGAAATGACATCAGTGATGTTAATTGAATTATGTATGTTGTTAATTCCAATTTGAATGCTGAGTAAGATTTTTTTTTGGTTGTTTCTATTCTCATAGCATTATTATTTCATTGTTCATTCTTCTTTGTTTTAACACATGAATAGCAAATTCTAAAATGTATAATTCATACAACTGTTTCCTGAACTATGGCTATTAAAAGTAGCACTTTTACATTGTGATCTCCAGAATTCTTAGTAAATGGATATCATTTTAAGGGCTTGAAAAATATCTTTTTGCACGGCAACATGCTCATAACATAACATAAACTAATTTAAATGAACTTGGATTACGATGCAAACACACTCAAATATAAATGTAATCTAACCTAACACTAGACTTCATTCTAATCTTGTTTGACATTTTGATACCTTCCTACTCCCTGGTTGGCTCTATTGGCCCCGCCTCCACCCTTGACTTACAGATGCAACCTATCGAGGGTTGTTTGCTTTTGTATTCCCTTCAAAATATTCTGAAAATGATGCACACAAATTTCCTCACAATAGGATAACACACGACCATTTGCCAACGAGAAGTAGTAAATATTCCTCCCATATTAGCGAACAAGCTCTGCCATTCGCATTGACTAACGGGAAAAAAAACAAAGTATGTGACCGGACGTTTGGTCGCCAATCTTTTTGTCCCTTTTGGTCGCCGGTCAAATTTACTTAGATATTAAACAGTACTTAGATATTAAACTCTCTTAGATATTTAACTCTCTCTCATGAATATAATTTTGAGAGCTGGCTTCAACAGTAAACTCTGTGCCACCATTTGACCGCCGAACAAAAGAACGGGGACCAAAAGACCGGCGACCAAACGTCTGGCGACCAAACGTCCGGCGACCAAACGTCCGGCGACCAAACGTCCGGCGACCAAACGTCCGGCGACCAAATGTCCGGCGACCAAATGTCCGGCGGCCAAACGTCCGGTGATCAAACGTCCGGGCGACCAAACATTTGGCGACCAAACGTCCGGCGACCAAACGTCCGGCGACCAAATGTCCGGCGACCAAACGTCCGGTGATCAAACGTCCGGGCGACCAAACATTTGGCGACCAAACGTCCGGCGACCAAACGTCCGGCGACCAAACGCCCGGCGACCAAACGCCCGGCGACTAAACGCCCGGCGACCAAACGCCTGGCGACCAAACGTCCGGCGACCAAACGTCCGGCGACCAAACGTCCGAGCTCCATCGAAGTACCACTGTATATAATTATTACCACCCGCCGTCACTGCAACAGTTTAACTAAGGTATTGTTGTCTTGAATATAAGTCCAATTTATTCCTATTAAATGCTCCTCTATTTACCAATATGCAATAATTTGAAATAATTTACAGTCTGACTCATCTCGTATGAATCATTTTTTTCCATGCATCATTACTGTCAGAATATTACCACAGTAGTGCCACAGTGTTAAAAAAAATAGTCTATCTCATTGAGAATTTCATCACTGTTGCAATAATGATTTTTTTGATCACATGCTGAAAAGTAGATATTCTACTTAACGTAGATGAAATCCTTAGAAAAGTCATTTCATTTTGATTTAAAAATCAAACTCACTCGCCATTGGTGGTGCCTATAAAATGTCCCTACAATTAATGTTCCACAACAGACTCAAACTAAGCATACACTAAAAAAATCCATGCCTGTTGTTTCGCATCTTTTAAAATAAATGGAAGGAAAAACACAATTGTAAACATGAATTACAGGCAACCAAGTCCTGATACCAAAAGGTTTTTTCTCTATTTTTCTAAGACTGTAAAGCTCAGACTGTGAACTCAGCCATGTTTGTTACCTTGGGACCACAAAACACAAGTCTTTGTTCCTGTCTGGCTTTGCGCTTGTACATTTGTTACAACAATGTTACAAGGTCTACAACAATGTATCTTGTCAACAAACACTTCTCACCTGCTGCTTGTTGGCGCCTCCACATTTGCGACCTGGTTTTGCACTCAAAGGCAACATAAATCTGATCCAAAAGGCGTGATTCTCCAAGTCAAATCATTTCTTCGTTTTGGTTTAAAGTCCTTAGCTGATGTAGTTCATCATATGCTAAAAAAAAACAAAAAATAAGGGGTTGGTCAGGGCAAATAAATCATGTAGTGGATTATATTCGGACAGTCTGTTTCGAGAATTTAATCATAGATAAAATGGGATTTTTGTGAAGGTCAACATTTATTTGGCCTTTTCTGATGTATGTTGTGATGGTTTGTTGATTAGGATGTTCTGGTAAATAATAAGGTCAATATTTAAATTCAACTCGAAATTACATTGAGATTTTTTGGAAGATTTTTGAGTATCTTAACTGTATTTCTTTTCACAAGGGTTGTAGGGGGGTGTTTGGACCAATACTCATTAAAAATCTAACTTTAAATAGTTTGAATGTTGTAAAGAAGTACTTGAAAATCATAACATTAATTCTTTGTACTTTAAATTATGAGTACTTTTTCAATTTGTGCCCCAAACTCGATTAAAATGTTTGTTATGAACAGTTAAAATTTAAATATCCATTAACGTTTCAACTTCCCAATTCGACTCTTATTTTAAAACTAACAAGGACGTAACGAATGGGAAAACCCAAAACAAAACAGTAGCCATTTTTAGCTATCAAACGCCAAATCTAATCCCAACATCAATAATATCCACTATACCAGTAGTCGGGAACCTTTTTAACAAAGAAAGCCACAAACAATTCCTATTTTCCAATGTTATTCCTTGTGAGCCATACTACAAATTTAAAAGTCAAAATACATACATATAAACAATTATCTTTTCAATTATTTTTTGTAATTTCACCACTTTTAAAGTAAAAAAAATGCATACTTTTTAAAAGATTCTTATGTTGTTGAGATTCAATGAGAGGATGCATTCCAGAAGAGTCTACTACAAAAAAATTAAGATTAAAGTAGTTCTAGATGTAATATCTCAGTTCTATCACCAGCAGTTTCCATATTTTAGCTCACAGGTTTGCAAAGAGCCAGATGCACTCATCAAAAGAGCCACATGTGGCTCCCAAGCTATACGTTCCCTACCCCTGTACTATACGGTCTTGAAAGTTTACCAATTGCTTTGGATTTCTAGAAAGTTTAACACCCCTTAACTTAACCATTCCCTTCTTTCTCACAGTGTCCGACACCCGAGTCGTCGAGGGTTTACAGCGCTACACCTCCATCCCAACATATCTTCCCGTCACCTACCAGCTCCTCAACACCGACTTATCATTCTTTCTAAAAGAAAACAACCAAGACTTGATGAGAAACTCTAGCCTAATGTCCCGTACCGAGTCTTTCTTCATCTACCAATCCCGGAGATTGCCTTCAGTCAACTCTAGTTACGGACCCTTATCCGTAGAACAACCGATCCCCTTAGAACTCCTCCAAAACCCAGGATCTTTCCCAGCTTCATCACTTTTCACCGTCCATTGGAAAGTTCAGACTTTTATCATGAATACTAAGATTCATCTAGCCAAACCTAAAGTTCAGGTTCTGTTTTACATCGCGGGCAGAGACTGGGACGACTATAGCGCCATTGACAAACTCCCCTGTGTACATATGTTTGCTTTTCACGAAACCCAAGAAGTACATGGAACCTGCCAACTCAAAGGGGAGTTGGGGATTTGTGTCGCTGAACTGGAACCCTTAGCCAGTTGGTTCAGCCCACCAAGCGTCGTTCCAGGACGCCAAAGGACCCTAGAGGCATCGGAGGGTACCCCAGTGGAACTTTACTACATCCTGCAATCCACGGAAAGAGGGGAATGTCATTCAGATGAAGCCAAGAAGGAAAATTTCTTGAGATCCAGCCAGGAAGGGATGTTTGGTTCTTATACTTCAACGCCTCTGAGAAGGATCGGTGGTGTGAGGCTTTACCCAAATCCTATTCCGATCCAATTGGCTGAACATAGGCTAGATGGTAACTTTATGGTTTTGGTGCCTGGTGTACCAGTGAGTCAGAGAGAAACTGTCTCGGTTTATGTCACCGTGTCAGCCTATTCGTCTGTGGAGATGTTCACTCTCAGGTAAGAAGGATTTTTATTTATTTATTTTGTTAAAAACCTGCCATCTTTTGTCAATTTTTTTACGGTAAGAATGTTTTTTCTGTTGATTTTTTTGTTAAAAACCTGCCATTTTTTGGTCATTTTATTTTACATTTTTACCCATTTTCCTTAAGGATAAAGTTCTGGCAAACTATTTTTTCGTCATTTTTTACGGTAAGAATGATTTTTTAAATTTTTTTTGTTAAAAACCTGCCATTTTTTGGTCAATTTTTTACATTTTTACCCATTTTCCTTAAGGATAAAGTTCTGGCAAACTATTTTTTCGTCATTTTTTACGGTAAGAATGATTTTTTTTAATTTTTTTTGTTAAAAACCTGCCATTTTGTCATTTTTTTTACATTTTTTCCCCATTTTCCTTAAGGATAAAGTCCTGGCAAACAATTTTTTTGTCATTTTTTACGGTAAGAATGATTTTTAATTTTTTTTTGTTAAAAACCTGCCATTTTTCGGTCATTTTTTTACATTTTTTCCCCATTTTCCTTAAGAATAAAGTTCTGGCAAACAAAGATGTCAGAATATTGTCATAAATTTGACAGGGATTCTATTTATTCTCCAGCTAACAAAGGTTAATATTATTCTATCCTCCATCAAACAAAAAAAGAAGCGTGAAAAAGAAGCACAGTGACAAAATATAAAAACAAAAATAATTGCTTGGAAGACATGTAGGCATACAAGAGATAGTGTTTTCTATATCTTTTTTTATATTATTGCATTTTGAGAAATCAAATGCTAATTGGTTACAGAAAACAAATTATAGCCATCTAATGAGTTTATATAAAATCGCTGATTATTTGCATAAATGCTTTAAAAAACATTTTTTTTTCGGGGTTTGTTTTCAAAACTGAACGTGCCTTATTTTATAAAAGAAATAACATCCCCTACCTCATTATTTTGTGTTGCTATACCCAAAAAAACATCATTTAAGGTTAGTTTATTTCATATTTTTTGCTGTAACTTTCGCATAACAAAGTTGATGTTTCTTCTTATCTTTTCAATTAAATGTTAACTCCATAGAGGAATAAAAACTAGTCGGTTTATGTTCTGGAGTTGGCTTCATGGGGGGTAATTGCGGGCAAAACAGGAGTCAGGATTATCTAGCTAATTAACATGTGATGGAAATGAGGATGTCATTAATTAAAATTCATGTCCATTAGTGTAATGACTGAAGCCGATTTTAATCACATCGGTTCAGAACAATTTATAACCCATAAGAGATGCAGCTGTGAGGGGGGGTTAGGCCAATTTGATTCCCCACCTAGGGATAAACAAGATTAAGGTTTTTCTACTTTAGCAAAATAGGAAAACATAGACTTGCAATATGATTTTAGAGTGAAGCTTTTTATCCGTTTTTTTTGTGTTGCCAAGTGGAAACTGCCATTGGCTTTTAATTTGAGGAAATGTAGAGAAGACTCATTTTTTTTAACGTGTAAGGAGCTAACGATGACTCACTTTTAAAAGCGGTGTACTCACAAAATGTTGCGTTTTGGATAAAGGTTAACTTAGAGTGGGAACATTATTATTCAATCTGTCAAATGAGCAGAAGGGAGGGTCTCTAAGGGAATGCCTGGAGTGTTTTTTTTTTATTTGGCAACGTACAATGTAACGGGGCACAGGTCGGCCGTCTGAGAGTGACAGATATGCGGTGGCCTGTGTGGGTTTAGGTGATAAGGCTGTCCGTGGATCTGTGTTCGTTAGGAAAGCTAATCAACGGAGCGTGGAGACTTTGATCTCGGCATTCACAACATCATTATCGCTTGTGTACTACACGGCTCGGTGACAGGCGTTGTTAAGCCGGGAAGTCCGGGATTTTGGAGCCAATCAGTCAGGCCTTCCTCCATGGTGGGTTTGACATGTACAAAATAAGAACTGATAAAAAAATAACGAAGTTGTTTTTATGGAGAAGGCTAGTTAATTTAGTAAAATGTTGATTTTGATGTTTTGGGAGGGCGGTTCTATGGGTTTTGGAAAATATTGTTTATTCAGTGATTTACTGTTTATCGTATACCCAAGGGGCACATGAGGGTGCTGGAGCATATCCTAGCTAACAATAGGCACCAGGTTGGAGACAACCTGAATCAGTGGACAATCGTAGTGTACGAGGAAATGGACAACTATTGACGCTAGGGGCAATTTAGAGTTTTTAACCGTCTAGCCTAGGAAGCATGTTTATGGGATGTGGGAGGAAACTATTGTGCCCAGAGAAAACCCACAAGAATATCCAAAGTCCACACAGACAGGACCCACCTGGTATCGAACCCTCGACCCTGGAATTGTGAGGCCGACACGCTAATCACTCTATCACCGGAACAAATTATTAAAACAATAATAAGAGATTTTTTAAGAAACTTAAGGATGGACATCTATTGTTGTTAAGGACAGCCTTAAATATAGATTTTTTAAACCCAATTTTTTACCTGATTCCAAATCTTGAAAATAAAATAATGATTAAAAAATTAAATTAAATTAAAGAATTCCAAAACATGGTCTGAATATTATACAGTCTTCCCTCAATTATCGCGAGTTCAATTCTTTGCGATTTTTTTGTCTATTCCTTTTTTAAAGTGTTTTTTGATTTCATACGAATGTGAAAATTCACACTGAAACTCGCAAGCTGATATATTAATTAATCGCCACTTATATTAATTAGGGGTGACTCGACTTTGCGATATTTTCAATTATGGCGACTATGTCTGCTCTACATTGACCGCGATATTTGAGGGATTACTGTATTATGTGTATGTATTACATTAATTTGTAATGTCTAGAATGAATTAAAAAAGCTTCTGAAAGCAGCAAAATTATGCAGTAATGTAAAAAATTTAAATAGAAGAAAAGTCACTAAAAAGCACTTTGGACATTGAGGCCATTTAGTATTTGCACGTAACGTGGAAATCATTAGCATAATTCGTTTTTTTTTTGGTGTCGGTGTGTGAGCAGTGAAGATGGTGAATTCTTTTGATAATTAATTATAATCTCTTAGTGTTAGGTCGTTCATATGCAAATTAAATGCAGGGAAGGAAATTGTATTAAACTCCATTTCCCCCTTGTAGTCTCGAGTGGTTTGTTGAATGAAAAAAAAAAATGGAATTGTTCTGTATTGTTGGAACGTCGATGTCAAATATTGCCTGCTTTTTAATTTCACATCACCCGATGAAAACAAATGATCACACATTTCTCGAACAAGAAAATGATCTACCAAGTTGGAAATTATTCACACACACCCTGAATAAATTCAGATGACTGATTATGTGGCATTGACCTTCATTTTTTTGGACAGTTTTTGAATTTTAAAGGGTTCTGATGGTTGACCATGGCCAAAAGACATCATTACATGCTAAATTGTGTGAACTTATTGTTGCCAGTAGGTTTTGAAATAGTTACTAGAGGCTATGTGTGCTTATCACATTTTTTTAGTGATGTACAAATCTGATATATGACTATTTTTGGAGTATTGGATAGAATCAGATTCGGTCACAAAATCGGATTCGGTCACAAAATCGGTTTCGGTCAAAAAAATCAGATTTGGTAAAAAAAAATCAGATTTTGGTCAAAAAAATCAGATTTGGTCAAAAAAATCAACTTGGGTCACAAATTCGGATTGGGTCACAAAACCGGATTCGGTCACAAAATCGGATTTAGTCACAAGACCGGATTCGGTCACAAAACCGGATTCGGTCACAAAATCGGATTCGGTCACAAACCGGATTCGGTCACAAAACCGGATTCAGTCACAATACCGGATACGGTCACAAAATCGGATTCGGTCACAAAATCGGATTCGGTCACAAGAATTGAATTCGGTCACAAAATCGGATTCGGGCACAAAATCGGATTCGGTCACAAAATCGGATTCGGTCACAAAATCGGATTCGGTCACAAAATCGGATTCGGTCACAAAATCGGATTCGGTCACAAAATCGGATTCGCTCACAAAATCGGATTCGTTCACAAAATCGGATTCGGTCACAAAATCGGATTCGCTCACAAAATCGGATTCGCTCACAAAATCGTATCCCATCCAGTGTCGCGTAATGTTCATCGTTTCGTATTATTTTTGTTGGTCTAAAAATATGGCTATTGGAATAGTATCGACAAAAAATATTGGATTGAATCAAAAGTCAATGTCAGTTCCTCAACAGTGAATACATATTTTGAGAGAATTTGCCTTCCTGAAGACTACAATACATAAAACACGGTTTCCTATTCATAAATAGCCGTAACCATACATACATACTAACATTTCAAAAGACATCTTCATGTTATATTCCTAACCGAAGGGGTTCATTAAAAGTTATAACCACAACTTTAGAAAAAAAACAGACTTTGTACCTTGCTATCTGTAAAAAGTGAATACATCTGTTCTTTAAATTTTGCTCTCGAGGGCATTTTACAAAGTCGATATATAGCGCGTCTGTGATGGTTATTTTGGCCACGTCCTGTAAACACAGCCTTCAGAATAACATCATTTTTCTCAAAACCAGAAAAGGGACTTAATTTGTCAGCACGGAAAATGATGCCAAGAGCCAAATTCACTGACCAAATAAGGAATAAAATGGGCTTACACGTTATTTAAACTGATTCTAGGATGACATTTAACATCACCACTATGCTTATTCTCTTATCTAATGTTTAAACAAATGGTTTTGAGTGGTTAATATTCGATTTCTGAAGGTTTAAGTCAGTGTCTCAGTTAGGATTAGGACAATGTGGGAATATTGACCAATATTTGACCATTATAATCGCCCATCCAATACCCTGCTGGTAGGCTAATAGAGGTCAAGACATCTATAATGTTGAATATATTTAGAGAAGAAGAATGGTGTAGAGATCACAGTCTTACATCAAAACCACAGCTGTAGTTTTTTCATCATGTAGTCATGGAATTAATTTCACATAATCACTCCTTCAGCGTAATTAAATGGGACAACTTATTCAATCTGCTTTCTTTGCCTTATCTTTATTTCCAAGATGAACAATGATCAAAGTAGATATCTAATAATTAATCACCCTGACTAAAGTCTTGGTGTTTTCAGTTATTCAGGAATAAACTATAACGGTATTTTTATTTCAATTTTTGGATGGATGGTAGTTGATTTGGGGGTGGCCTGGTGGAGTGAGTGGTTAGTATGTCGGCCTCACAGCTCTGGGGTTCTGGGTTCAAATCCAGGTCATGTCCATCTGTGTGGAGTTTGTTCTCCCAAGGCCTGCGTGGGTTTCCTCCGGGTACTCCGGTTTCCTCCCACATATACATATGTACACATACACATATATATGTATAAATGTATATATACATATAAATATACATATATATATAAATATATACATATACACATATATACACACACACATATACACATATATACACACACACATATACACACATATATACACATATACACATATATATATATAGATATATATATATATAGATATATATATATAGATATATATATATATAGATATAGATATATATATATATATATATATATAGATATATATATATATATATATATATATATATATATATATATATATATATATATATATATATATATATATATATATATATATATATATATATATATATATATATATATATATATATATATATATATATATATATATATATATATATATATATATATATATATATATATATATATATATATATATATATATATATATATATATATATATATCCTATTGGGTGGCCAACTTATTTTTTCTTTATCAGTTTATTTTTGTAAAATACATAATTTAAATGTAATTTGTCTGCAACCTTATTTTCATCCTGCAAAAGGGATTTGTGATTTATTCAAATGTTGCCTTGTTGAAATTGCCCTGTAATATGATTATAATGTTACGATTATTCTATTCAAATTGCATAGCAAAAAGACATTTGGACTACTTTTCCCCCCTCCCTAGTACAAATATCAGATTGGGCCTTCCATTTGACGAGTCTCAAAATCAAATCTCATGCAAAAATATATTATTTTATTTCTTTTTTTAATTCCTCCATTCATCACATAGTAAGACAACACTGTCTACATTGGAGTAGGCTTTATACAGTCCTCCCTAACTTGATTTTCAGTGTGTAGATGAGTACTGCGTATGCCCTTAGGTTAATTTCTACCCAATTTGATTGCATTGTAGGAGAGAAAATGATTTGGCAGCAGGTTAAAGTAATGTGTCTGAATTTGCTATACTGCATGCACTCAGACACTAAGTTTTATCTGGTCGTAGAGCAAGAGATAAGCCACTTTCTTTGTGGACTCAGCATGATATTGCATCCAAACATGATGACAATGACAATGGCAACAAGCGGAAAAGGACCATAACATTAGCCATCACAGCTTGAACTCGTCACATTTTCATAATTGTCTTGCCTTTTTTTTTTTTTTTTTACTTATGATGATGATAGCTTGGACTGAAATGTATGGATTTTAAATGGGCCACTGCATGGAAAAGTGATTACTAGTCATGGCATGGCATGAATGCTTTGCACTGAATGTATTTGCCAGAGGAAGAAAAAATGAGGAAATATATATTGTTTTGGGAACTCTTTAAATCTGTGCACTGTTTTTTTTTTTGCCAAGGCTTTTTGGATGTGCCAATTTGGCTTGATATAAACCCTCAACGGAGAAAAAAAAATGAACAAAGACATTTGTCATGTTGGAATTCAGGCAATGTTGCTGTCACAAGGCTTTTTTTTCGGAAATGGCAATTTATTCATGCGTTATATATGCATGTTTAAAACTGGAAGTATATACACATTTATTTTCATTACTTTTTCTAGCCTTTTATTTACATTCAACGCTGTGAGCTGTAAAAAGCACAACTTGATTTTATGTGGGCCGGACCATTTTAGATATAATATTTAGATTTTTTTTCTTAAATAGATTAAAAGAACTGGATTAAAAATATTTAGATTTTTTTTTCTTATAAATGGATTAAAAGAACTGGATTACAATCCCTGAATATTCAGTTTTTTTATACATGTAAAACAATGTTTATTTTAGCTTTTTTATACATTTTTAGATTTTACAAAATAATTTTTGAACTAAAAACACAGAAAAAATGATTAAAAAATGACAATTATTGATTTAAAAGGGGCAAAATCCGGAAATGTAATATACATCTATACTTTTCATTTGAATTTGATCCTAAAACAGAAAGTCGGCACTCATGATTTACTTTCCTGGGCCTCACAAAATGATGTGGCGGGCCAGATTTGGCCCCCGAACCTCCACTTTGACACCTTTGTTACTGTGACAACAAAATTTCCCAAGTACAGGATAAATAAAGTTATCCAATCTAATCCAATCCAATCCAATTACATCCAAAATGGTCCAGCCCACATGAAATCAAGTTGACAGTAACGCAGCCCGTGAACCAACCCGACTCTGACACCCTTGGCATACATAATACAAACGCTCTTATATCTGAGAGCAAAGTGGTCGGTCTGAGTGGCTAAAGACGGGAAGACATGAACCATGGTGGCCTTATTTCGAGATCTATATGAGCCTCCCCTGCCGCGGTGAAGCTTAAAGATTCATCATTGACCAGATAGTCACGTGCCAGTACGTGATCACAGTGGCCCGACTGGGCGTTGGCCTAAATGGAAAACTAATGGGAAGTGGTAGCAAGCGTGACACGCTCCAAGGAAACCTGCCTGCCTCCCCCTCTACTTGTCATCCATCACACTCTCCCACTGATACTGGGAGATAGTTGTCCCACGGTAATGGGGGCATAGGGTCCAAAGAAACAGTACAGGTGAGGTGTCCAATAGCGTTGGACAAGGACTGATTGAGCTAGTGGTTTTCGCACAAAATCGAATAGTGTTCCCTCGGTTATCGCGGTTAATGGGGACCGGGACCACCCGCGATAAGTGAATTTCCGCCAAGTAGGGATGCCCCTTCAAAAATGCTTACCTTATTTTCACGACTATAAGGCGCACTTAAAAGTCTTAAATTTTCTCCAAAATAGACAGTGCACCTTATAATCCAGTGCGCCTTATATATGGAACAAACAGAAAACCAAAAACCACCACTGTCGGAAATTAAAAAAAACACAAATGCCTGAACTGAAACAATACTGTTAAATATGCAGATGCCATCTTAGTTTACAAAAGCTTCCATCATATAGCTCCTCCCCCACTGCAAGATTTTATACCAAAAAAATCCAAAACATCAACAATGGCTGGCTCTAGAGGTGACTGTGCTTCATACCTGGAAGTCAATAGCAATTGCCATATTTTCATGACTACAAGGTGCACTTAAAAGTCCTACATTTTCTCCAAAATAGACAGTAAGCCTTATAATACAGTGCGCCTTATATATGGAAAAAATGTCATTCATTGAGGGTGCGCCTTATAATGTGGTGCACCTTATAGTCGTGAAAATACGGTAATTTGAATTATTATTATTTTTTAAATTATTATTTTTTTTTTTACACCCCCCCATACAGTACACCATATAAAATACGGGTAGAGAGAGTGAAATTCATGTTATAACAAAAAAAACTAAAATATGTTGTCTCAATGTAATATTTGTATTTTTTTTTCTCCAAAAAAAAACTGCGAAGCTCTGAATCCGCGATGGCTGAACCGCAAAGTAGCGAGGGAACACTGTATTCAATGTATGGGGAAGTTGAATTATCCAAATAAAGGCAAGGCTTTTATTTTATTATGTGGAACACAAAAATGGAGACGAAAAGTAAAAAACATGGTGACTGCAAAGATGGAAATGATGGCGGCGTTGATAAGTATTGCTTTGGGATTTTTTTTCCCGTATTGAAGTGTTTTTTTTTTTGAAAGGACGGATATTCAGTACTATTAGACGAACCCTTCGGTATAATCATTTGGGTTTGCTTTTCAAAGTGAAACTGAGGACGGCACGGTCTTTTACACGTGCACATAAAATTGAACTCTTCTGCACACGTTTAACAAAAGACAGTAAAATGGCTTCGGAATGTTCTTTTATATTAACGGCCTGATAAGAGTTCTTTTTAAAACAGCTGTCACCTTGACGGCATAGAAAAGAGATTATGGATTTTTTTGATCACCTTTCCACAAGGACTATTTTACCAAATAGTTGGGTAATATGCTCTTCAAAACAGAAACATTAGGGTTGGATGTACGTTTCACATGTTAATGCTTATCATAGAAGTGAATGTATAAATTGAACAAGTCAAGTAAAATGTGGAAAATGTTTTTTAAATGTAAAACAATGAGGTGCAATACCCCAAATTGTGCAGTAATATAAAAGACTGCCTCAGCCAATTTAGCTCTAATCCAGACATGGGCAAACTACGGCCCGCGGGCCACATCCGGCCCCGCAAAGCGTTTTAATCCGGCCCTTCAACGTTGTCCAAATTATGTTTTTTTTCTATCCCCAAGATGGCGCCGTCACGCGGAAGCCAGTGGCAGTAGCTCTGTCCACTCTTATTTGTTTTTCGTGTTTTACAGCCCCTCTATCTTTTTTTAAATGATACTTTAATATTTCTTAATACATTCCTTTTTACTTGACTTTGTACTTTATACTTTTGACTTTAATGATGAGTGATGAGTATGTTAATACTTGAGTCCCTTTTTTTCTGTTTATGTTTCATATGTACTGTTAACGGATGCACTTTTTTATATGTATCATATCTTGTGCTGACCCGAACCATCCATCTGTCAAATTTTTAAAGTCTTAGTTTTTCGTTACCATCTGTGCATGAATATTTTGCCTTTTTCATGTCGTCTCGTCTATGCCCAGTAACCTTTTTGACCCTTTGCATTTTGTTTCCACTTTTACATTAATACAACGAGATCATTTTTTTTAAATAAGTATTTTACCTTGAAAAAACTAAAGCATCAACGTTACATGGCACCCAGCCAGCCCTAACATTACATATTGGAGCACAACCTTTATCGAACCATTTTCCATTTGAAAAAAAAAATCCAATGGCAAACTGCCAATAGGAAGTTGATCCTTTTGAATATAGATCATTTCTTTGCAATAATACTTCTCGATTTCATGTGGGCCGGACCATTTTAGATATAACATTTAGATTTTTATTGTATAAATGGATTAAATAAACTGGATTCAAAGCCCTGAATATTCAGGTTTTTTTTATAGATCTAAAACAATGTTTATTTTAGCTTTTTTGATATATTTTTAGATTTTACAAAAGGATTTTTGAACTAAAAACACAAAAAAATGATTAAAAAATGACAATTATTGATTTAAAAGAGGGAAAATCAGGAAATTTAATATACATCTATTATTTTCATTTATTTTTCATATCAAATGTTTGCAATTTGTTTGAATTATATTCGATATTAAAGTGGAAAACTGAAAATAATTTTATATATTTACTTTTAGATTTTAAAAAATGCTTTTTGACCATAAAAAATTGATTAAAAAAAATTACAAAATTTGATGCTAAAAGAAAAAATCAGCACTCATGATTTACTTTCCCGGCCACACAAAACGATGCGGCGGGCCAAATTTGGCCCCCGGGCCGCCACTTTGACACACCTACTCTAGCCTTAGCAATTGCTCCCAGACTGCTGGTGAAGTCCACACACAAACCCACAGGCTTGTTTTTATTTTTGTGACCACACACCCGTATACACACACACACACGTTTCTATTGGTTGTCAATGTCTACAGCTCTGTGTCCTAGTAGGAAGGACACTTGTCCTGAGGGAAGTGACAAATGCCAGGACAAGTGCAAGGGTGAGTTCTGACAGGTGAGTCTATGAGGACATCCTCTGCTCTCTGATTTAGCACATGGGACAAGGACGCAACTTGCACTGCCCAATTCAATTCAGGCTCTGTCACCTGTCCATCATACGTGATTAATGCACTATGAAGTGTAGCATTTGCCTCTAGCCGTGGTGCTGATCAACTCAGTCTACTGGAAAAATGGTCCTATTTAATTTTTTTTAGGGATGTCACGATTGCATATTTTTTGGATGTGACTCCAGGTGGAAGTGATTTTGAGAAGCTGCCAATAAAAAAGTCTTGATTTGATGATGATGATGAAATGTATTATGGGAAAAAAGTATATATATATATTTTTCCATTCAATTTGAATAGAGCAATCTGAAAGAGTGATTTCAAAAGAGACTAAAATAAATAAATCACAGATCCATATTGCAGCACTGAAATAAGTTTGCAAACAAATTCAATTTAAATGATGTATTTTACATAAATAAACGGATATAGCAAATTTCCAAAAAAACACCCAATGTGATGAATTGAGCTATTTTTCTTGATTTTCTCAATGGTTTCAATATTATATATAAAACGTTTAGAAAACATGGTGTTTATAATTGATTCATATTATATTTATGGATAATTTTGCTGCTAGTTATATTAACTTATTAACAGCCATAGAAAGTACCATATTCTTACGACTATAAGGCTCACTTTAAGGTCTTAAATTTTCTCCAAAATAGACTGTGCGCCTTATAATCCAGTGCGCCTTATAATCCAGTGCGCCTTATATATGGAAAAAACAGAAAACGAAAAACCACCACTGTCGGATATTAAAAAAAACACAAATGCCTGAACCGAAACAATACTGTTAAATATGCAGATGTCATCTTAGTTTACAAAATCTTCCATCATATAGCTCCTCCCCCACTGCAAGATTTTATACAAAAAAATCCAAAACATCAATGGCTGGCTCTACAGGTGACTGTAAAGTAGTGAGTGCTTCATACCTGGAAGTCAATAGCAATTACCGTATTTTCACGACTATAAGGCGCACTTAAGTCTTAAATTTTCTCCAAAATAGACAGTGCGCCTTATAATACAGTGCGCCCTATAATACAGGGCGCCCTATAATACAGTGCGCCTTATATACGAAAGAATGTCATTCATTGCAGGTGCAGAATCAGATTATTGCTTTTTTAAAAAAAAAAGATGGTCAAAATGATTTCGATATATTAAAAATTCAACCCTAGCATTAAAAAATATAATCAGTCTTAGTTCTTATGTTGTAATTACTATCTTTCTGCTCTACTAAATCTCCGTTCTTTGTACATTACTGCCACCGCGTTAGCACAGAAATGTAAAAGATTAGACAGAAACTGCCTAGCCATCTGGACACATCATCAGAGTAACAGCAGCTGCATTCTTTTGTCGGCTTTCACGTAGAATTGTTTGAGTAAAACGGGGCAGCAGGTGGAAAACAGACTGAATCCATGACTTCAAAAAAAAAAAAGGTTTTATCTCCGTTCAGAAAAAAAAAATGCCTCACTGTTGGATAAGCCGAAAGCGATCTAGAGTTGGTTGGAAACTGGGTATAGTTGAAGCGGGAAACCGAAGGGGAATATGGAGTCTGGGGAAAGGGATTTTGGTGAAATCCTACTAAGAGTAGGGATGAAACTCAAAAAAAAAAAAAAACGGCAAGATTGAATCGTGTTGTGGATGCTAAAAAAAATCAGTTGAAAGGAAAACACTAACAAAAAAAGTCATATATGTAAAAAAAGCTTATTTTCCAGGTACTGACATTCACATGGTAAAAATGGTGTATTGTTAGGAGTCAGTATTCTGTATTTCAAGGATGTTTGAAAGGTAAAAAGAAAAATTTTCTAGTCTGTATGTTTTGGGATGTCGGAGATTTTTCGTTTTATTATATATTTCGCAGAGTGGGACAATTGTGCATTGCAGCGTATTGTTCGATTTTGAAATGGAGATTTTATACTGTTGTTGTTCAATGGCATAGTATGCTTGCAAATTTAAACATATTTTTTTTGGAGGGTTTGCATTTTTGGAAGCCTTCATCTTGTTTTTTTTTCAGTTTTATAAAATATATCTTGTACAACAGGACTGTGATAAGATGCAAATGCTTTTTATATACCGTATTTTCACGACTATAAGGCGCACCGCATTATAAGGCGCACCCTCAATGAAGGACATTTTTTCCATATATAAGGCGCACTGTATTATAAGGCGCACTGTCTATTTTGGAGAAAATGTAAGACTTTTAAGTGCGCCTTATAGTCGTGAAAATAGGGTAATTGCTATTGACTTCCAGGTATGAAGCACTCACTCAGTACACAGTCACCTCTAGAGCCAGCCATTGTTGATGTTTTGGATTTTTTTGGTATAAAATCTTGCAGTGGGGGAGGAGCTATATGATGGAAGATTTTGTAAACAAAGTTAGCATCTGCATATTTAACAGTATTGTTTCAGTTCAGGCCTTTGTGTTTTTTTAATATCCGACAGTAGTGGTTTTTCGTTTTTTTGGTTTTCTGTTTTTTCCATATATAAGGCTTACTGGATCATAAGACGCACTGTCTATTTTGGAGAAAATTTAAGACTTTTAAGTGCGCCTTATAGTTGTGAAAACACGGTACTTGAATACAATTATAAACTGTATATATATTATATAGATTATATATTGTCATTTCAAAGTCTTCACACCCATTCAATGACAGTAAAATGTCCTATTTTCCATTTAAATCAAAAATATATACTGACCGTTTTCTGACGGTGGAATAATTCGTTTGTCTGACAGTCAGACGTAATGTTTACTTTGCTGGTTGATTTATTTATTTATTCATTTGCAACAGTAGCACCAAGTCCTTCCTCTAATTCGTAATGTAAACAACACCCGGCAAGTCTCGTGTTTAAGTGTCAGTCTAGCAAATGTGACTTGATTTCTTAATAGCCCGTTACATTTACTCTCTATGCTACATCGGGGGGTTTGCGTGGCTTTCACTGCCAGTGCGTGATTTGAAATGTTATGGCGCTACATTAGTAAATGGCGTCTCTTTCCGATCTCATTTGACTTCTTTGTCATAAGTCTTTGCAGTCTAAAGTTTCTAAAATAAAAATACATTTTAGATGACTGACCTTTGTATCTTGGAAACAGTAGATGGCGATAATGCTGCGATTAATCTTCAATAGTTATTTGGGTGAAGATATTGATGACATCAGGGATCGTTATGACTGTAAGAAAAAAACAAAGCGTTATGTAGCAACCTTTATGAATCAAGCTAACCATTTAGCACGCTCATTTAAAGAGTTTTAACATCTTCAGGAAAAGAATCTGAGTAATGATAGTTATAGATTCATCAATAATTACACTTCTGATATAATCATCAATCACTGCAGGCAGACATCTTATTCAATTATTGACATTTAATTCAATAATTTGCCTCTATGGTTAAAAAAAAGCAAGACTTCCTCCTGAACTTCAAAGTATCTCCCCGAACAGTAATTTCTCGTATAGCTTTAAAGCCATTAAATCAAAACAATTCCAAAGTTATTGATGAATCCAACATGCGT
The DNA here is from genome assembly GCF_051989575.1 of Stigmatopora nigra. Lineage (NCBI taxonomy): Eukaryota > Metazoa > Chordata > Actinopteri > Syngnathiformes > Syngnathidae > Stigmatopora > Stigmatopora nigra. Next base: position 16,366,967 of record NC_135511.1, on the reverse strand, counting down.
AAGCAAAAACAACATCTGTAACTATAATAACAATTAAGGTATTTAACTATAATAAACGGAGGGAACTAAAAACAAACTTCATTTGAATTAAAACAATCATGCCTTCAATTTACATAACAATTACACGTAGGAACACTATGCGAGTATTCCTGAAAGTGATAGATATCCATCTGCTGGTAGCAAGAGTCCTTTACGACTCCTTGCTGCGAACCCAGATCAAAAGTCCTCGGAGCCCAGGACTGGGTGAGAAGTCAGAAAATACAGTCCTTGTGAGATCACTTTTTCGAATAATTGGAAGAATGGTTTAACCAAGAAATTATTAAATACATATATATAATAGTATTACAGAATAAACCCTAAACAGATAGCTATTAAAACAGCCGAAATAAATGCGATAGATTTAGAAAAAAATGTGAAGCAGAATGATGTGTATCATGGACAACACCTCCCACTGCCCTGCACGAGTTTGTGTCATCCCTCCAAAGCTCTTTCAGCAATAGACTACTACACCCTCATTGCAGGAAGTATCACTTCATTAGTAAATTTTGTCTCTTTCCGATCTCATTTGACTTCTTCCAAAAAATATAAAAAAAAAAACAAAAGGTGCTAGCATAGCCACTCTACGCAAAAAAAAAAAAAAACGAATGAAAGAAGAAGACTGACTTCACTCGACATCACTGTCCGAATGTAATGCCTTTTATCTTACGAGTCTTGAATATTTAAACGCCGACTCATTCCGTTTAAAGCCTGCAAAAAGTTGTTAAAAAAGACAGTTCGATATGAACGATAGCGAGACCCGAATGATGTAAAACGTTGGCCTACTTGTCTGGGTTGGTTTTTTTATCCCTGTGATGTTGTATTGCTTTTCTAATGAGAGCACGGTACTACTACACTACTCCAAATCAGTGTTGCCATTTACCAAGCCCTTTCAGCCCGTTGTGTCACATCCTTGTTCGCTCATATACCCAAAGATGTTATTGTTTTCTCTCTTAGTGTGTTGACGTGTCGCCAAAAATGGGCAGGGAAGTGCTCCCACCGCTTGGCTAGGAAAGGTCATTGAGTCATAGATGAAACTTGTTCATCAGATGATTGACAGCTCATTTTAATCAAAGCAGCAGCCGTGGGCGAAAAGTGCCGGAGTGCTCAGCGGGCACTCTCTTCGTGGAGTACTTACTTAGTTATTGGACGTACTCACTTATTGCATGCTTAGGTGGCCTTGCGTTCTACACATTGAGTAGTGTTGATATGGTTTTATTTTGGAGGAGCTGCATCCGTTTTTTTGCTTTATTTGAGTCTACTTTTCGCACAAAGTCAGTTGGGATAGGTTCCATTATACGCAGTGTTGAAAATTGATAAATTGAGGACATTTTTATGTTTTATTTGGCTCAATTTAAACCAGGACGTGTTGACAAACTTGCCCCGCCTACAATAGGGTGTGTATCTGTGAGTTATTGTAAAAATTACCATAGGCAGAATTATTTTACTTTTTAAAATAATGAAATAACAAGCTATGGCGATTACTTTTCAACTGGGGAATGCTTCTGTTTTTTTGTGTAAAAAAATACTACATATGAAATTAATTGTTTCTAGAAGTGGTTTTGTAACTTGGATCTTTTGGATATGTTGGAATATGGATGAGTGTACGTCACGGTATCAAAGTGGCGGCCCGCGGGCCAAATCTGGCCCGCCGCATCATTTTGTGTGGCCCGGGAAAGTAAATCATGAGTGCCGACTTTCTGTTTTAGAAATTAAAATGAAGAGTATAGATGTATATTAAATTTCCTTATTTCCCTCTTTTAAATCAATAATTGTAATTTTTTAATCCATTTTTTCTGTTTCTAGTTCAAAAATAATTTGATAAAATCTAAAAATATATATAAAAAAAATCTAAAATAAACATTGTTTCAGATCTATAAAAAATGAATATTCAAGGCTCCTAATCCAGTTTTTTTAATCCATTTACATAAAAAAAAATATATTAATATTATATCTAAAATGGTCTGGTCCACATGAAATCAAGTTGACCTTAAAGCGGCCCGCGAACCAACCCTTGCATTACGCTATTGAAATGAATAAAATAAGAATATGCTAAAACATTTTCCACTGGATGGAATTGTGAGTATCAACTGAGTATGTAATTATACGCACAAGAGAAATATTCATAAACAGAGGTTTGACTGTATTGCAAAAAAATGGCATTAAATTCAAACATCTATGAATTGCACATAATTAAATAATACCATGTTTTTTTTGTTTTGTTTTTTGGATATGTCTGGATATGTCTTTGAACAAAGATGTAAGAAAATATGTGTGGGCGTACACGTGTTCCATTTCCTACGTTCTTGTATATCCGCAATCAGCAGATGGAGATGAATTTGTTGTTTTAGAAACACTCCGTGAGAACGAAGGGCAACACTTTGACGTTTGCTTACTAAATCCTCATGTTGTTCAAAAATGTGTCAGTTATGGCTTCCGTGATACCAAGCTCATCTTAAACCAATGTGTGCTTTTGGAGAGAGAGAAACGTGTACAAGATGTGCATGGCTGCTGTAAATAACCGTGAGTGTGTTCAGTGTAGCAGTAATAACTCATAATACCGTGATGAATATTAACAGCTCTCTCCAGGGGAGGGAACCTGTACTTATTTGAAGGTGACGTGGGAGAAATTGTAAATAGCAATTAGAGCTCATTTAGAATAATTTTGGTAAATTTGGATTTAATGTCATGGGTAGTTAGATAATTGGCTTTAAAGTATTGGAAGGTGCCTTGGGTTTTGGTGTCAGTATTTTATGTACCGTATTTTCACGACTATAAGGTGCAGTTAAAAGTCTAACATTTTCTCCAGTGCGCCTTATAATACAGTGCGCCTTATATATGGAAAAAACTGAAAACCAAAAACGAAAAACCACCACTGTCGGATATTAAAAAAACACAAACGTCTGAACTGAAACAATACTGTTAAATATGCAGATGCTAACTTTGTTTACAAAATCTTCCATCATATAGCTCCTCCCCCACCGCAAGATTTTAGACAAAAAAATCCAAAACATCAACAATGGCTGGCTCTAGAGGTGACTGTAAAGTAGTGAGTACTTCATACCTGGAAGTCAATAGCAATTACCGTATTTTCACGACTATAAGGCGCACTTCAAAGGCTTAAATTTTCTCCAAAATAGACAGTGCGCCTTATAATACAGTGCGCCTTATATATGGAAAGAATGTCATTCATTGGGGGTGCGCCTTATAATGCGGTGCACCTTATCGTCGTGAAAATACGGTATTAGGCTTCAGGTAGAGCGCTAAGTCAACAACTGAAGGGGGGAAAAAAGCTAGCATGTGGGTGTGTATACATTAAAAAATCCACTGTGAGTTCATTTATGCAACATTGGGGGTCTATTTTTATCTTCGCCTAGAAGATGTTAGCTTTAAAGAGTCTGGGAATGATACAAAAAAATCAAGACAGTCTATACAATATCTGTGCTACACACAAAAAACTGTCTTTGTTATACATTATGTCAAGTACGTTATATATTTTTCATAAAATCCCTGTATTTTCTGTTAAAAAAACATAGCTAAAAAGCTTTTTTCTGCCCATTATTTATCAAAATAGCTCCTCACATGCTATTCCCAAAGATAAATTATGTTAAATAACAATTCTCCAATTTTCACAACCCAATTTTCTATATCTTTTGCACCTTATCATTTTCCCATAGGAAGCATTTACCATTCCCTCCAAAAAACTGCATCTCATCTCATTTTCTAAACCACTTTATCCTCACTAGGGTCATAGGGTGCTGTAGCCCGCCTTTGGGTTAGCTAGGATAAGCTCCAGCACCCTTGGCGACCTTAGTGAGGATAAAACGGTTCAGAAAATGAGACGAAATGACACTTGAGCAGCACCACTTTTAGTCAACTTACTCCTCTGGGCATGCATCTCTTTAGTTCCAACAATTTTCTCAACACTGAAATCAGTAAAAAAGGAGGCAAAAAACTAAGTGGGAGAATAAAAATGATCACATGAGAAGACTTTAGCCAACAGCAATGTTGCCTAGTTGCTTTGTCATGCCTTGACAAATGTTCCTATGTGTCTGCGCGAATGCGTGTTTAGGTCAAACCTTTTGTTAGATGTTTATTGGCACGTGAAAGTGAGTGCAATTGCTGTGCCATGTTTGTGCGAGGTTCAGAAGTGTTTGTTGTTTTGCTCACAATCAAAGGATTCGTTAGTATTTGCTCATTTTCTGATCTGCAGATTAGTTTGGAGCTGACTGCCCACTCCTGTGCAGGATGATCAAATATACTCACTTTTCTAGCAAAAACTTGATTACTTGAAATTTGCTTCTTTACAACACACCCAAAATATATTGCTAGTGGTTTTTAAAAAATGGGATTTACCGTATTTTCACGACTATAAGGCGCACTGGATTATAAGGCGCACTGGATTATAAAGCGCCCTGTCTATTTTGGAGAAAATTGAAGACTTTTAAGTGCGCCTTATAGTCGTGAAAATACAGTAGCCTGAATTTGAGTTGGTTTTGAAGGAATATCTGATGTACCCAATGAATACAATTCAGAAAACATTGGGAACTTTAGGACAGTTCACATCAGAAAGTACATTGTAGTCTGCTTTTTTTAGTCCGAGCCCAAAATTTTAAAACAAAAATAAGTTTTGGGTGACTGACCTTTGTATCTCGGAAAGAGTAGATGGCAATAATGCTGTGATTAATCTTCACCAGTCATGTGGGTGAAGATATTGATGACATCAGTGATTGTAGTGACTGTAAGAAAAAAAACAAAGCTTTATGTAGCAACCTTTAAGAATCCAATGATGTCCATCATGGACAGCACCTCCCACCCCCTGCATGAGTTTGTGGAGTCCCTCCAAAGCTCTTTCAGCAATAGACTGCTGCACCCTCATTGCAGGAAGGAGCGCTTCCGCAGATCCTTCCTCCCATCAGCTGTTAGTTCTTTTAACAAAACAAATGCCTATATATATATATATATATGTATATATTTGCTTAAATATATATATGTATGTATATACACGTATATTTCAGCAACACGATTATTTTTTTATATATTTATTGATGTTTTTATTTATTAACTTACTTATTACCTATCTATTTATGTCTAAAATGCCCTTTTCTGTGTCTGTATTCTCACCCTCTTGCTACTGTGACAACGAAATTTCCCGATTATGGGATGAACATAGTTATCCAATCCAATCCAATATGAAAAGTATACATGGTAAGGCTTTCTTCTGGTCGGACAGGTTGTAGTTAACTGCGTTTGCATTCTGTAGTCAAGCGCTCTGTGCTCTCTGATTGCCTTTTTGATAGCCACATTCCGTCTCTTTGTTCAACTCAGTTTGGCATCGACTCAGAGCCTTGCTGGTGAAGCCCTGTCAGATATTTCCGTGATTGCTGACACTTTAGCAGAGTTGGATAGAGTGTAACTTTAAGCTGTCAGCTAAACGTTGCTATCTTTTTAACGTTGCTTCCCCTTTCTTCTCTGTTGAGCTTTTGCCTTTTTTTCCCTTCGCCTTGGGTTATGTGATGTGTGCTATCCAGATTGCTCTTATTGTGTATTAACTTCAGAGGAGTCTATATAAGGATGTGATTGGTTACATTTGTGGAAGTTTGCCTGAGATTTTTTTTCTTTTTGGGAGAAGAACACTCCTTTATTAGGTTGTTCTTTGCTTGGCAGTCGCTTTGAGAAGTGTATGTATTGTTTAAGAAGGGTACACAGTGGTCAATTGTCTAACTCATGTGTGTCAAAGTGGCGGCCCGGGGGCCAAATCTGGCCCGACACATCATTTTGTGTGGCCCGGGAAAGTAAATGATGAGTGCTGACTTTCTGTTTTAGGATCAAATTAAAATGAAGAGTATAGATGTATATCAAATTTCCTGATTTTCTCCCTTTTAAATCAATAATTGACATTTTTTTTAAACATTTTTTTGTTTTTTTAGTTCAAAAATCATTTTGTAAAATCTAAAAATATATATATAAAAAGCTAACATAAACATTGTTTTAGATCTATAATGAAGAGTATAGATGTATATTAAATTTCCTGATTTTCTCCCTTTTAAATCAATAATTGTAATTTTTTATTTTTAATCTTTTTTTCTGTGTTTTTAGTTCAAAAATAATTTCGTAAAATGTAAAAATATATTTTTAAAAAAGCCAAAATAAACATTGTTTTAAATCTATAAAAAACGGAATATTCAGGGCCTTTAATCCAGATTTTTTAATCCATTTATAAAAAAAATCTCAATATATCTAAAATGGTTCGGCCCACCTGAAATCAAGTTGTTGTTTAGGTAACTTGTGATTTGCAGATTGAAGGGCAATACAAAGTCTAGCTGACCTAAATAAGTCAGCATGCTAAATACGAGTATAAATATAAGAATTAGTAGTAGACAACCTGCTCAGGCAAGGAAAAACACGTCAAATTTGAATTAATTGCATGACAATGAATGGCCATCATGACCAAAGAGACTTGAGGCAGATGGTAAAGTGTCGGAGTCTGTCTCAGTCATAAGAGAGGCGTTTCTTCCTAGTGGACGGAATGGACTGCTTTCATTATACATCAATTTATTTGTACATAGTGACTGCTTCTGTAGAGAGCATTAAATCAATAAAAGATACACCCATTGTGCACCAGTGAGCTTTGATAGTCAGTGGTGAATGACTGCTTTCCTTGGTGGCGCAATGGTGTTTTTTTTAAATTTATTTTCTCTGAAGCCTCACTTGAGTCCCTTGATAGACATGTTGAAGTGCTAAAGTATAAAAGAAGCCGATGGTAGACCAAAAGGCTCCCACTGAGACACTAAAAGAGACCGTACATGAGATTGTGATAGAGTTGCGTGTTCACTGCTTTTTCAGGTTAAGAAATGGAAATGGAGGTGAATAAAATGTGATGAAACGAAAGATTACCGTATTTTCTCGACTATAAGGCACACCTAAAAGTCTTAAATTTTCTCCAAAATAGACAGTGCGCCTTATAATCCAGTGCGCCTTATAAATGGAAAAAAAACAGAAAACGGAAAACCACCACTGTCGGATATTAAAAAAACACAAACGCCTGAATGGGGACAATACTGTTAAATATGCAGATGCCATCTAAGTTTACAAAATCTTCCATCATATAGCTCCTCCCCCACTGCAAGATTTTATACAAAAAAAATCCAAAACATCAACAATGGCTGGCTCTAGAGGTGAATGTGTAGTGAGTGAGTGCTTCATACCTGGAAGTCAATAGCAATTACCGTATTTTCACGACTATAAGGCGCACTTAAAAGTCTTACATTTTCTCCAAAATAGACAGTGCGCCTTATAATACAGTGCGCCTTATATATGGAAAATGTCATTCGTTGAGGGTGCGCCTTATAGTCGTGAAACTACGGTAAACAAAAAAATGTAGTTTGCACACACAAAAAATGTGATATTCCAAATGATCCTTGAAAATGTAAATACATTTTTGATGATAATCTGGATAAAGACAAATATTTTTTGTTTATTTTTTGCCGTAGAATAAAAACTACAAAACTTTGAACGTAAAAGTATTACGAAAATTGTGTCGAAAAATCCCTCGGCCATTACTTAAAAGAAATGACACGTCAATAAATCTAAATCTATAGACTGCAGTACGGAAATATGATTTCAAGCACACATCTGCAGGAAGAAAGCTATTTGCCGCATTATCCATTTCCACAACAAATATAACGATCATAATATGGTAGCACAAGCACGAAATTGGAAAAAAAAGATATATTATTTTGTTTTCATCCAGACAAGCAATCATGTTGTGCATGTCAAAACACAGCAACGTATTCAAGATGAAAGTAAAACAACAGTTATTCATTTCAATCTGCTCGAAATATTTCGTAAAGGAAAAGCAACAACCACAAAAAAGTGAAAATTGGCACTATTCCACCGTTGAATGTATGTCAATTTTTTGCTTTTGGGGCTGATAAAGCACTCAATAAAAAAAATAAAAAAATGTGGGAAAAGCATGCATCAAAGTTGATTTCAAAATGGTCAATATAGCATGTGGGGTAGCTTTTGAATGAAAATAACCATCTGGATAATGTATTGGAAAAAATGGATCATTAATTTTATGGGCTCAGAAGCAAAATATTGATCAAAAACCAACTTGTATACATAGTAAACGATTATAATGCCCACTGAATAAAGATGTCCATTGTTTTTTTTTTTCCACAGAGTAAAATTGAGAGAAGGTGTAACCTTTCTCGGGGCTCGTCCTAGCAACCCAACGCAATGGATGTTAAGCCAAGATGTGAGGAGTGAAGGACATCGTATAGTCACCCTCCATTGTCACAAAAAGGAATCCAGCTATGGTCAAGAGAGGTCAGTCCCAAAAAAAAATACTTTACAACTCCTTCTATCCAAGTCACTTTTCTCACATGAACATTATTTGTATTTCAAAAGGAACACTTATGGTGCTGAAACAATATTATTAGCATGTTTTTTAACCAATCGAATTACTCAATGAAATAAATGAATTTTTGCAGCACTAATATATTGTGGGAAATATATTCCAACCATTTTAGACCAAAGTTGTCAAACTCGTGCCACTTTAACCATTTTAGATATAATATTTAGATTTTTTTTTAATAAATGGATTAAAAGAACTGGATTAAAAGCCCTGAATATTCAGTTTTTTATAGATCTAAAACAATGTTTATTTAAGCTTTTTTTGAATATTTTTTTAGATTTTACAAAATGATTTTTGAACTAAAAACACAGAAAAATGGATTAAAAAATGACAATTATTGATTTAAAAGGGGAAAATTAGGACATTTAATATACATCTATACTCTTCATTTTAATTTAATCCTAAAACAGAAAGTCAGCACTCATGATTTACTTTCCCGGGCCACACAAAATGATGCGACGGGCCAGATTTAGCCCCCGGGCCGCCACTTTGACACACATGAGTTAGACAATTGACCACTGTCTACCCTTCTTAAACAATACATACACCTCTCAAACAAAGAACAACCTTGTCTTATGGTTTCAAGACAAAACAAATACTTCACTTTCATTCATCAACTCTCTTGATTCCATTCTTACAATAACGCTTTTTTAAAAAATAAGGGATTAGCCTACACCGCTACTTCATCTGTCTAGCTGCCATACCGCTGCCTTTCTTTCTTTTACTCCTTCCGTAAAGAATGACTGCTTTTGTCCTGTTTTTTGTCTGGAAGTTATAAACTACAGGTCACCCAAAGTTGATCGAGGTATTTATTGTCTCTTTCAGTTCATTTTTAGCTAAAGATGTGCTAGCGTTACATTTTTTTTTCCAAGTAAAGCTAAATAAATGTCTTAAGGCTGATTTACCATAAAATCCAAGTTGTTATACGAAGCTAAATAGACACAAAATACTTTTATCATGTTAATAAATTGGGCAAAAATGCTATTTCATTTCTTTAATGTCTAATAATGGAGAAAAACATCAATAAAAGGCAGTATTCCCTTAGAAATGGCCGCCTGTGATGAAGCCAGACATTTTATGTATGCTATCCCAATTCCAGCCAATCAAAATTGCCCGCTCTTCCTTCTGATAAATACTCATAAATATTCCTTATCACATGCACCTGTGCTTGAATTTTTAATACGTGCAGCTGATGTTCAAAAATAGTAGACATCTTCTTTGCATAAAACATAATTTTCTCCATTATCGGAACTTTAAGAAATGAGCTATTTTGCATTCTAGAATATTTTGAACCTCCATTTTTCACTTTAAAGTTGTTTATCGGTTATAAGAATAGCGTGAGCATATTTATGAATTAAATTAAGTTAATCGGGTAGCCATCTTATTCACATATTGCTCTCCCTTTTGATTAAAATAATAAATGTCAGTTTTACGTCGTAAAAAAAGCTATTTTTTAGAATTCTAATGGATTGAAAGAACAATGTAAATTTAGCCATTATTACTCAAGCAATGTGAATAGCTACAAAAATAGTCATTTATCTACTTTTTGATAGTTTCCTCAATCTAGCAGACAGACAAAATATCTAAGTACTGTTTAATATCTAAATACTGTTTAATATCTAAGTACTGTTTAATATCCAAGTACTGTTTAATATCCAAGTACTGTTTAATATCCAAGTACTGTTTAATATCCAAGTACTGTTTAATATCTAAGTACTGTTTAATATCCAAGTACTGTTTAATATCCAAGTACTGTTTAATATCTAAGTACTGTTTAATACCTAAGTACTGTTTAATATCTAAATACTGTTTAATATCCAAGTACTGTTTAATATCTAAGTACTATTCAATATCCAAGTACTGTTTAATATCCAAGTACTGTTTAATATTTAAGTACTGTTTAATATCTAAGTACTGTTTAATATCCAAGTACTGTTTAATATCTAAGTACTGTTTAAATATCTAAGTACTGTTTAATATCTAAGTACTGTTTAATATCCAAGTACTGTTTAATATTTAAGTACTGTTTAATATCTAAGTACTGTTTAATATCCAAGTACTGTTTAATATCTAAGTACTGTTTAAATATCTAAGTACTGTTTAATATCCAAGTACTGTTTAATATACAAAGACTGTTTAATATCCAAGGACTATTTAATATCCAAGTACTTTTTAATATCTAAGGACTGTTTAATATCTAAAGACTGTTTAATATCTAAGTACTGTTTAATATCCAAGTACTGTTTAATATCTAAGTACTGTTTAATATCGAAGTATTGTTTAATATCTAAATACTGTTTAATATCCAAGTACTGTTTAATATTTAAGTACTGTTTAATATCTAAGTACTGTTTAATATTCAAGTATTGTTTAATATCCAAGTACTGTTTAATCTCTAAGTACTATTCAATATCCAAGTACTGTTTAATATCGAAGTACTGATTAATATCCAAGTACTGTTTAATATTTAAGTACTGTTTAATATCCAAGTACTGTTTAATATCCAAGTACTGTTTAATATCTAAGTACTGTTTAATATCCAAGTACTGTTTAATATCCAAGTACTGTTTAATATCTAAGTACTGTTTAATACCTAAGTACTGTTTAATATCTAAATACTGTTTAATATCCAAGTACTGTTTAATATCTAAGTACTATTCAATATCCAAGTACTGTTTAATATCCAAGTACTGTTTAATATTTAAGTACTGTTTAATATCTAAGTACTGTTTAATATCCAAGTACTGTTTAATATCTAAGTACTGTTTAAATATCTAAGTACTGTTTAATATCTAAGTACTGTTTAATATCCAAGTACTGTTTAATATTTAAGTACTGTTTAATATCTAAGTACTGTTTAATATCCAAGTACTGTTTAATATCTAAGTACTGTTTAAATATCTAAGTACTGTTTAATATCCAAGTACTGTTTAATATACAAAGACTGTTTAATATCCAAGGACTATTTAATATCCAAGTACTTTTTAATATCTAAGGACTGTTTAATATCTAAAGACTGTTTAATATCTAAGTACTGTTTAATATCCAAGTACTGTTTAATATCTAAGTACTGTTTAATATCGAAGTATTGTTTAATATCTAAATACTGTTTAATATCCAAGTACTGTTTAATATTTAAGTACTGTTTAATATCTAAGTACTGTTTAATATTCAAGTATTGTTTAATATCCAAGTACTGTTTAATCTCTAAGTACTATTCAATATCCAAGTACTGTTTAATATCGAAGTACTGATTAATATCCAAGTACTGTTTAATATTTAAGTACTGTTTAATATCTAAGTATTGTTTAATATCTAAATACTGTTTAATAGCCAAATATTCCTCGATCCGTTTGTTATTTTGCACATTGCATTAAAACACATAACTACACTTTGTTTACCAGACCGAGTTGCAAAGTGATTCTTCTTTCAAAATGACGTTATATGTTCACGTTGTCCGAGAAAACTTGTCACCGTGACAAACTTCGTGAAAGAGCTATTTTTTAACATTCTAATGGATTGGAAGAACAATGTAAATTTAGGCATTATTACTCAAACAATGTGAATAGCTGCAAAAATAGTTATTTATCTACTTTTTGATAGTTCCCTCAATCTAACAGACAGACAAATCTTTCTAATGTACTGCATTTGAAACCTGCAATACACACGATTGAACTCTGTAAAGTCACTCCAAGGTCAGTCTTTGTTCGGAAATTGCGTGCAGTGGTTTAGATCTTTACAAAAAAAAGGGAAAGAGAGATGAGGGAGTGCAAATAATTTCTTTTATCAGAACATTTTTTTTTTTTTTTGCGGGGGTTTCATTTGAACTGTCCAAAGGTGTCGTTTGGGTTTAAAAGTCAACTGGGGCATCGTTTTTAAAAAGGTTTGGGGAAAAAAAATCCTTTTTATCATTCAGAAATTAAAGCATTGAGGATTTTGTATCGGGAATAGAACTGAACCAGAGGGGTCGATAAAAGTCAAAGTCCCAATTGTGCTGGACTTTATTCCATCTATGAAGGCAGGGGTATATACTGAACTGATTGTAAGGCAGCCAATCACACTCACAATCATACCTATGGAGCATTTTGCAGTGGCCAATCAATCTAACAAGGGCAATTTGGACCAAAGCGTTGCATTTACCAAACTTCCAGAAACGAGATACTAATGCAGACGCATAAAAATTGAAGTTTTTTGCAGAAACTATTAAGCTATATCACCAAATATGATGCATACATACCTCTAAGTTGTATATCTATCATCCCATCTAGCTATCATTATTGAATGGGAAGCAACTAAATTGATATTTAAGGAAAACAAGGGATTATTTTGCTGTTTAATATACCCAAGTATATTAAACGGCAGGGGTATATTAAAAGGCACACAAACGGGAAGGTACGATCCACTAAGCGCTCTTTATGCGTGTTTTTCAGAGTAAAACTACTTATTGGTCAGGTTAAAACTACTTACTGCTAAATAAACCCTGACTTGGAATTTCAATGAACTTAAGTATCTATAATTATGTCCTCATGAACACAAGACAATTTTTTCCAAAAATAGCCGAGTTGCCATTTAATATACCCGGGTATATTAAATGGCGCACAAACGAGAGGCTCAAAATATCAAACATCATTTAATATACCCGGGTATATTAAATGGCGCTCAAACGGGAGGCTCAAAATAGCAAAAAACAATTTAACATACCCGGGTATATTAAATGGTGCACAAACAGGAGGCCCAAAATAGCAAAAATTATTAAATATACCCGGGTATATTTAATTGGCGCACAAACGGAAGGCTCAAAATAGCAAAAATCATTTAATATACCCAGGTATATTAAACGGCAAAATACGGTAATCGTAATTTATCAACACAAAACTGCATGTGTATTACAAAATTAGCTTTCACCAATAAAATTGTGCAACCCGACTTGAACTGATTGAGATTCCATTGAGGGTGATGTAATATATCCCAAAAAAATCTACAGAAAATAAGTTCACATGAGCAAATGCTCCTTTACATGGTGCACATATTGGCTAGAGTGCACTCTAGTAGATTGAAAAGTTCACTTTGTCACCATTAAAAGCTAGCCTGTTCTAAACAAAAGGCAGTCCTGCTTCCTCAGCATGTCATAAGCCATAAATGGAGTCTTCGGCAAACGTACCACGGCTGGATCTCAGTGTAGTTCATTAAGAGTAGCTGGGCGCAGATGGATTTCCCTGGCGAGTCACCACTTCATTAATCGTCCATACCACGCCCAGCCCGAGATGACGGCAGTAGCCTCATTACAACGACAAAAGAGCTGTCCATTCGTCCTACTCTCCACCGAAAAAGATGCAGTTCTATTTTGTCTTTCGCCATAGCCCGACTTTTTGCAGTCTCGGTCATATTGGCAAACGGAGGCAGCGTGTAACCAATTCCGTTATACACAAAAATGCATGAGTCTTCCTAGGAAGCAAGTGTTTATCTCCAAAAAAAAAATGAATGTGAAAAACAAAGTAGCTTTCTTGGTGGGAGATTTTCCACTTTTCATTGCTTATCTCCAATCTAAAAAAAGGCCAAGTAAACATTTTCTTGCAAACATGTGGTGGAAGAAATACATTCATAAGAGTCATGCAGGGATGTGCAAATCCTTTTTGGAAATGGAAAGTCATTGTCCAAGAAAAAATAGGATATTGTTTTTAAAAGACGTCTTTAAGGATGCAATGTCCAACTTTGATTTCTTTAGAAAAGTGTATGTACATATTTTTAAAGTAAAACATTGACATTTTATTCATCCATTCAGCATAAAAAGTATCTTCACTAAAAGTTTTCTAATGACAAATAAGTGTCCGAAAAGTCAAGTACTTATCGCAGTATCACCCCAATCGTTACCGGACGTTTGGTCGCCAGACGTTTGGTCGCCGGACGTTTGGTCGCCGGACGTTTGGTCGCCGGACGTTTGGTCGCCGGACGTTTGGTCGCCGGACGTTTGGTCGCCGGACGTTTGGTCGCCGGAAGTTTGGTCGCCGGACGTTTGGTCGCCGGACGTTTGGTCGCCGGACGTTTGGTTGCCTGGACTTTTGGTCGCCGGTCTTTTAGTCGCCGGTCAAATGGTAACAGAGTTTACTGTTGAAACCAGCTCTCAAAATTATATTCATGAGAGAGAGTTTAATGTCTAAGAGTGAGAGTTTAATATCTAAGTACTGTTTAATATTTAAGTACTCTCTAATATCCAAGTACTGTTTAATATCTAAGTACTGTTTAATTTCTAAGTACTGTTTAATATCTAAGTACTGTTTAAGATCTAAGTACTGTTTAATATCTAAGTACTGTTTAATATCTAAGTACTGTTTAAGATCTAAGTACTGTTTAAGATCTAAGTACTGTCTAATATCTAAGTACTATTCAATATCTAACTACAGTTTAATATCTAAGTAATATTTAATATCTAAGTACTGTTTAATATCTAAGTACTGTGTAATATCTAAGTACTGTTTAATATCTAAATACTGTTTAATAGCCAAATATTCCTCGATCCCTTTGTTATTTTGCACAAAGTCCACTTTTCTTCCTCACAAAGGTGATTCATTGCATTAAAACCCAAAACTACACTTTGTTTTCCAGACCCAGTTGCAAAGTAATTCTTCTTTCAAAATGACGTTATATGTTCACGCTGTCCGGGAAAACTTGTCACCGTGACAAAAAATATTGAATTGCTTGTTGTCGTCGGTATTCGTGTACTGAATATTGTCAGCGCCGGCCGAGCGCTTTAGCGGTAGATGAGAGAGAGACGCACGGAGGGTTGCATGTTTCCCTTGGAGTTCATGTGTTTCAGATTTATGAGAGAATATCCCGCTCTTAGAGGTAGAGGTTAATCCTCGGGGAGATTAAATTACTGTGACCATTGTTTTGTGATGTGCGGCATAAGAATTTAATGTTATTTTTTTCCCACCTAAGGAATGATACTCTTTCAATAGTGAAGATAGTAGAAATCATAGAAATATAACACGGAAATAGTACTTTTGTTGTTGACTACTTATTATGTTGACTGTGTAGTTATATCATTTTTATGATGCATTTATTGATTTTTTTATTTATAAGTTTGATTGTTTATTTGTTGTTGTTATTTGTGTTGAAACTTTACATATCATTATTAGATTAAAATAAGATACAAATATAAAATAAGAGATAAAAATAATTCTACTTCACAAAGTATGTTTTCCCAGTTGAAAAAACTTAAATAAGTAATATAAAAAAATAATGTCATTATATGCAGCTGTATATGATGATAATAAATGCTTTTTATTTTTTTTATTTTGATTTTTGAGATTAAATTAGATTACTTTAAACATTATCCTTACTTGTATACTGACAATAATAGCATTAAATTCAGTTCAATTCAACAAAAAAAATATTGTCTATAGTTAAAAACTAATGTAAAAATCAAAAAATATAAAAATATAATGTATATAATATAATAATATAAAAAATATAAAGCAAGATAGTGTCATATAGGAAGAAAATTTACTATTTGTAATGAACAAATATTATATATTATATTATATATATTATCCAATCCAATTCAGCAATTAAACAGTCAAATAACATGTTTACCTTAATCATCATTTTATGTAACGAAGTAATATTCTGGGCAAAACTCGTCACTAGGCTCAAACTGAAGACACTTTACACATAAGTACTACAAATGGACAATGTGAGTAAAATGTAATCTGCCACAATGCAAAACAACATCTTCCATCCTTGTCTCCTATTCTCTATAACTGCAGCACTTGAGCACGGTGACAGACACGCAATCCTATTTCTTTCCACTCTAGTCATTCATACTCTATCAAGTTTAAAATCAACAACAACACCAAGCACCCTATTCAACACCAAAACAAAAACAAAAAAACCCAGACTGAAACCAACGATACTAAACTTGGCAGCCCTCGAGTACAGCCTGCTGCTCGTGAAACAACAGTGAGTAACTCTGACATGCAATCAGACAGAACATGTGGACACCTCAGTGGGCCGAAAAGCGCCAATGAGGATCTGCGACCATCGAATGACTCAGTCCAGAAGGACTGGAGGACTTCCGCTTGAGGAGATGTGACGCCTTTGCATGTTTTCCTTTAAACACAAGTGCCGACTAGTATCAGTTGGTCTTGTGAAGGATGGAATGGGAATAGTCAAGAGCTCACTAGTTGAACAATGGCATTGACAGTGATTGCGTACCTACGCTCTCGTCTGCAGAGAAGGAGCAATTTTATACTCGACGTATTATGAGAGTGGCGAGAAAATAGTCAAAGTGAGGTTGGTAGAGTATTGCAAACAAAGTGAACATGCTGACAAACAAGGAGAAAGATATAAGTTTTTGTTTATGTAGACTTGGTTCACGGGCTGCTTTAACGTCAACTTGATTTCAAGTGGGCTGGACTATTTTAGATATAATATTTAGATTTTTTTTTTATAAATGGATTAAAAGAACTTGATTTAAGGGCCTGAATATTCAGTTTTTTATAGATCTAAAACAATGTTTATTATAGGTTTTTTTATATATATTTTTTAGATTTTTTAAAATTATTTTTGAACTAAAAACACAGAAAAAAACAATTAAAAAATGACAATTATTGATTTAAAAGGGGGAAAATCAAGAAATTTAATATAGATCTATACTCTTTATTTTAATTTGATCCTAAAACAGAAAGTTGGCACTTGATTGACTTTCCCAGGCCAAACAAAATAATGATGTGGCGGGCCAAATTTGCCATAGAAATCTTGCCAAAAAAGATGAGTGGCCGTTTAATATACCCCGGTATATCAAATATACCCGGGGATATCAAATATACCCAGGTATATCAAATATACCCAGATATATATAAGATATACCCGGGTATATTAAACGGCAGGGGTATATTAAATGGCGCACAAACAGGAGGCTCAAAAATGCTAAAATATTTTAATATACCCGGGTATATCAAATATACCCCGATATATTAGATATACCCAGATATATTAAACGGCAGGCGTATATTAAATGGCGTACAAACAGGAGGCTCAAAAATAATTTAATATACCCGGGTATATGTAACGGCAAAATACAGTACATTAGATTCTGCTTTCTATCTCGGGTCTGGCAAAGCAAAGTCAAGATGTCAAATGCTGGAAGTATTATGTTGATTCAGGCCGACATTCTAGACACTTGTCGTTAGTGGATCATTTTGTGATCTGAGTCAACTTTTCAACTCGCTTCGTCTTGTCTAGTGGGCGGCTGCCACTGAATCACCGTTCAGAGTATGTAAATGAACGCCGTTAAAGCGCTCTTGCTTTAATTAGTCTTCAAATTTCATGACTGAGTGCTTCCAATTATGGATCAATGTCTCATTTCAGCACCCCCAAGCTCGGCGAAGCCATTTTTTTCTTGCATCCTTAATTTTTTTCCTTCAATTGAAAACGCATATGCTTACATCTCTCAAAACAGCTGTTACCAATAGCAATATTATATCCAGTAACAAGCAGTATTACTTTTTCCAATCCTAGCACCTCGAATATGACTGCCAAAAAATGTAAATGTTTGATTATTGGCGGATTTACGTTGTTTTTATCAGGCCAACAAGATCTGCAATTTGGTGCAATAATCACAGTCTCTAATTTTTTAATCTTGGCAACAACACAGTCTGGATTAGGACAGCGATTTTGCAAAATTGTTCGTGATACTCAAACTGTGATATTTGGCAAAAACTGAAGAAGAGGAGTGCAAATATGGAACTAATTTAAATGTAAAAGTTGCTACTACAATGATACTTTATGCAAATATTGAATTTTAACATTTTGCTATGGGGATTTTAACAAATAAAGCCAATGGGATTATACAAAATTCTCAAATAGGGACTACGACTTTGTACTCCATTGGCGACCATTAAATCTTTTAAATTTAAAAGACATGACCATAAAAGACGAGAAAAAACTACCGCATTATAAGGTGCACCTTCAATTTTCAACATTTTTTCCATATTTAAGGCGCACTGGATTATAAACATTGTTTTAGATCTATAAAAAACATAATATTCAGGGCTTTTAATACAGTTCTTTTAATCCATTTATAAAAAAAATATCTAAATATTATATCTAAAATGGTACAACCCACATGAAATCAAGTTGACGTTAAAGCGGCCCGCGAACAGACCCGAGTCTGACACCCTTGAATTAGGGATTGAGTGCATTTGCCACATTGTATTTATAATATTTCTGCAAAGGTTAGGCGAGATTAAATATAATATTTTCTCCCTGGCTCTCTCTCGCAATGCTACTGTTTGTTTGTCCCCGACCGGTATGCCCGAATATCAAACTGCTCTCAAAATTGCCCCAAATTTTCTTTTCACCTTTCTTATCCTTTCACCGACTGGCAAATCTTATTTTCCAATACAGTAGCAATGATCTGATCCTCTTAAGACAATTTCTTTTAGCCAAATACACATCGCTTTAGCCAAAAAGTCCTTCAATATTTCTTCCGACAGCATGAAGGCACTTCAACGACAGATGAAAAGACACGGCACCCCGTTGCCCGTCAATGCTAACTAGGGTGAGTCAGTCAGAATAACTTTTAAGAGTCGCATATACACACACACTCACCGACGTAGACATTCGCAAAAGTGACAGCGTTCACAGTCTGCTGCCCCCTAGTGTGTGCATGGATGAGATATCAGCGTGGTGCACCCCTAGTGGTTGAAGGCGATTACCCAAGATGAGGCAGAAAATGAGGGGTAACCGCGGGAGCAAAGAGTCATTTATTTCATTGCGAGCTAGTTAGATAGCTTTCCTCTAAATAAGACAAGTATTGAGTGCAGCTGACTGGGAAGTCGACTGAACCGCAGGCCTGAGGTCACCGGTGATGATAAGTCCCCTCATTAGGGAGCCTATGCTTTCACTGATAGACTCTAATGTTGCACTGTGCAAGAGCATTTAGTTCTGATTAGGTGCTTGTTGGCGTGCTACATTTCATTAAATACAAAATGAGAATTTGCAGGCAGGGAATTGCTATGCTATACTTTTTAAGGATAATACATTGACTGCGACTGTTTCTCTCAAGTAAAGCCTGAGGCAAGTTAAGGCACACACACACACACATTTATATACATGTATGTATATAGTATATATGTATAAACATGTATGTATATAGTATATATGTATAAACATGTATGTATATAGTATATATGTATAAACATGTATGTATATAGTATATATGTATAAACATGTATGTATATAGTATATATGTATAAACATGTATGTATATAGTATATATGTATAAACATGTATGTATATAGTATATATGTATAAACATATATGTATATATATATATATATATATATATATATATATATATATATATATATATATATATATAAATATATATATATATATATATATATATATATATATATATATATATATATATATATATATATATATATATATATATATATAAATATATATATATATATATATATATATATATATATATATATATATATATATATATATATATATATATATATATATATATATATATATATATATATATATATATATATATATATATATATATATATATATATATATATATATATATATATATATATATATATATATATATATATATATATATATATATATATATATATATATATATATATATATATATATATATATATATATATATATATATATATATATATATATATATACACATGTATATATGTTTATATGTATAAACACATGCACATATATGCATACATGTATACACATATATACATACCTGTATACACATATATTAATACCTATATACACATATATACATACTTGTATACACATATATACATACCTGTATACACACCTGTATACACATAAATACATACAGGTATACACATATATACATACATGTGCATACATATATACATAAATGTATACACATATACATACATGTCTACACACATATACATACATGTATGTACATACATATACATACATGGACATACATATATACATACATGTATACACATGTATACATACATGTCTACACATATATACATACATGTCTACACACATATATATACATACATACATGTCTACACATATATACATACATGTCTACACATATATACATACATACATACAAATATACATACATATATATACATAAAGATATACATATACATACATACATACATATATACATACATACATATATATATACACATACATATATATATACGTATAGTGCACTGATGTAAATATCACAATTAATAGCATGCAGTCCATTACTCACAATTACACAAATACAGATAACTACAAAAATGATAGTATATTTTACGTTTTGCATAATTCTATGGACACAATATAGTTGGCCAATATACTAAACTCACATAAATCAAAGGAGTCACCTGATTATCTAGTGATTCGCTCGCCTGGCTTCAGTGCAGCCAGAATCTCGGATCGATTTTAAGGTCAATGAAATACAATGACAAAAACCAAATGAGATAAATTGAATGTGGAAATTATTTTTAAACGGCAAATAATAATAAACTAAAAGTATCGATGACATTTGTTCCAAGAAAGTGAACAAAACAGAAATCCCGATATTTTTGTTTTACACATGTAATACTGCCGCTAGTCATTTTATGAGTTGAGGAATCATAGGTCTTTATCCTCTAAAGGGAGCATTTTCTCATAACAGTCTGGTTTACTATCTCCTCTTGGCTTGAGCCGGTATAGAGTGCTGTAAATAAATGTTAGAGGACATGCCATAAATCAATGTTATTGGTTTAGTATGTTGGAGGAAATGACGGCAATATGAAGAGGCTTGATTTTATCTTGAACAATTCGACGTGGCCTCCATATACAAAAGCGCTTCAGCTTGTTCAAATAAAGCAATCTTCCCCTTTGATTCCAACACGCTTAAAGGCATGTATTTGCATTTGCATGCCCAAGGAAGTCTTCACAATCGTGAAATTTGATCAAAAATGATGACGTTTAGCGAAAGATTTCCTCTCTTGTTAGGTGAAAAAGCTAAAAACGAAATGATCCACTAAACAAGGTCCCTTCCTTTCTTTAGGGTGAACATTTTGAAATGAATAAACCCCGATAAAAGGAGTAAATAACCGACCGTATTTTCACGACTCTAAGGCGCACTTAAAAGTCTTAAATTTTCTCCAAAATAGACAGTGCGCCTTATAATACAGTGCGCCTTATATATGGAAAAAACAGAAAACCAAAAACGAAAAACCACCACTGTCGGATATTAAAAAAAACACAAACGCCTGAAGTGAAACAATACTGTTAAATATGCAGATGCCATTTTAGTTTTCAACATCTTCCATCATATAGCTCCTCCCCCACTGCAAGATTTTATACCAAAAAAATCCAAAACATCAACAATGGCTGGCTCCAGAGGTGACTGTGCTTCATACCTGGAAGTCAATAGCAATTACCGTATTTTCACGACTATAAGGCACACTTAAAAGTCTTAAATTTCCTCCAAAATAGACCGTGCGCCTTATAATCCAGTGCGCCTTATATATGGAAAAAACAGAAAACCAAAAAGGAAAAACCATAACTGTCGGATATTAAAAAAACACAAACGCCTGAACTGAAACAATACTGCTAAATATGCAGATGCCATCTTGGTTTACTAAATCTGCCATCATGTAGCTCCTCCCCCACTGCAAGATTTTATACAAAAAAATCCAAAACATCAACAATGGCTGGCTCTAGAGGTGACTGTAAAGTAGTGAGTGCCTCATACCTGGAAGTCAATAGCAATTACCGTATTTTCACGACTATAAGGCACACTTAAGTCTTAACTCTTCTCCAAAATATACAGTGCGCCTTATAATACAGTGCGCCTTATATATGGAAAATGTCATTCATTGAGGGTGCGCCTTATAATGCGGTGCGCCTTATAGTCGTGAATATACGGTACTTGTAATGCCCTCCTGGATCAAGTCCTCAAGTTTTATCGGATTAAATTCAGTTTGGGACGAATGTATTAGTTTAAAAAAGGTCAAGCTTGGTCTTTCTTTAAAAGTTCTTTCGTACCTAAGAGAATGCATAAGGAGGGACCAAAGAAGTCGTAAATGTCACTGTTGCTGCCATATTTATCTTGTCTTTTATTTGACAATGTTTCAGGTGAAGTTTACACATTTTTCCTGCTGTCACCATCTTTCTTTTTGTTCTAGAAAGGTTGGATTGAAAATATCCTTTGGGAATAAATGTCAACAGGTGCTTATACGACTTTTTTACTCAACTATGCAACCGTGTTTTTGGAGTGAGACCTATTTGGAATATGCCAAAAATATCATCTTTGAATTTTTATGCAAATGTTTGGATACAACGTAATTATTTGGCCTGTAAAGATTGATTATGTGAGTAAGGAATTAACTCATTTGATCAATAGTGTTGTCGGATAACAAGGAATGATTTTAGGAAAGGTGGAACAAACTGTTTATGCTTGTCGTGACATTTTGGCTGACCTTTAGAGACATTTTGCAGTTTTGAATGGGAAATAAATGTGAAGACAAAATTAAATGCCTTCAAACTCTTAAGAAAAACAAACTGTTGGCCTTAATTGCATCTTGTACAACAAATATGATTAATAGAATTTGAAAAAATTGTCTTCAAATTGAATTACTCAATTTAACTGACTTATCGTTGCAGGTGTAATTATGATAAACTGTTAATTGAAATGGATAACTGCAGCTAATCTAGAGTGAGCTTTGACAAATTGTTTTTTTTCTTGATTGTATTAACTCGCATCGTATTTTTTTCCGATTATGTTAACGTATCGTATTTTTTCTCAATCATTTTAACTTGCATCGTTTTTTTTCTCGATCTCATTAGTTCGCATTGTATTTTTTCTCGATCTTTTTAATTCGCAAAGCATTTTTTCTCGATCATATTAACTTGCATCGTATTTTTTGTCGATCATATTAATTTACATCGTATTTTTTCTAGATTGTATTAACTCACATCGTATTTTTTCTAGATTATATTAACTCACATAGTATTTTTTCTTTATTATATTAACTCGCATCGTATTTTTTCTCGATTATATTAATTCAAATCATATTATTTCTCGATCATATTAACTCACATCGTATTTTTTCTCGATCATACTAACTCGCATCAGATTTTTTCTAGATTATATTAACTCACATCGTATTTTTTTCTAGATTATATTAACTCACATCGTATTTTTTCTAGATTATATTAACTCACATAGTATTTTTTCTCGATTATATTAACTCACATCGTATTTTTTCTCGATCATACTAACTCGCATCATATTTTTTCTAGATTATATTAACTCGCATCATATTTTTTCTAGATTATATTAACTCACATAGTATTTTTTCTCGATTATATTGACTCGCATCGTATTTTTTCTCGATTATATTAATTCAAATCGTATTATTTCTTGATCATATGAACTTCCATCGTAATTTTTCTCGATCATAATAACTCACATCATATTTTTTCTCGATTATATTAACTCCTATCGTATTTTTGCTTGATTATATTAACTCAGATCGTATTATTTATCCATCATATTACCTGGCATCGTATATTTTCACGATCAAATTAACTCGCATCCTATTTTTTCGTACAAAAATCAAACCTCACATAAGTCAAACCCCTTAAAAAATACCGAATAAACCCTCCCCAATACTGTACTATGTGGTCAAGAGATGTAAAACAGTCCACATTCAATTCTCATTCATTTTACAGGGTCATTTTTTTCCCACATTTCTCTAACCCTAAACCTAAACTCTAATCCTAAACCACTAAAAGATTCCGCGTTGTATCCCAATGGACATTTTGACAGGTTGTTGAAATTTAAGATGAGCAGTCATCCATGTAACCAACTATCATTTGTCCATGCCTCCTAATGTAAATCCTTGCATTGATTTGTGTGTGTGTGTGTGTGTGTGTGTGTGTGTGTGTGTATCTGAGCGTGTGTGTGTGGGCAGTCCCGTGTGTTCCGTGTGTTCCGGCTTTACTCTGCCGGCTGTTTTTCTGCTAGTTCCAGTTGACAGCGCAGGTCAACAGTAGACTTTCAAGCCTCAGTGAACTCATACATTTAAAGTTTTGCCTCCACAAGTCATTTGGACTTTTCTCGTAAAAAAAACGTGTACTCGCCGAGCGTCTTTCACAGCGTCTTCTTTCGTTCAAATCCACCGGACTACATTTTCATCTTCATCTGCCATTCCGTTAGCATTCGCCATCCCATGTTTTTGTTAATCCGCACAGTTGCGTGCCGCTTTTGCTCAGACTTGTCCAAGCCACCCCATGGTATTTGCATGTAATGTCTTATTCATAAATCATACATACAAAATAGGAGGGTGCTTGTTCCTCAAATATTTCAGCAAAAACATTTTTTGTCATCTCTTATCTCATTTTCTGAACCGCTTTTGGTGCCTCACTATTGTCGCGAGGGGGTGCTGGAGCCTATCCCAGCTGACTTTGGGCCAAAACTTGGTTATAAATGTGAAATTACTTAAGAAAAATATAAATTATGAATGTGTAACTACTTAATAAATATCCAAATTATGAATGGGAAATTAGTTAATAAAAATCTAACTTTTTCGGGCCGCACAAAATGATGTGGTGGGCCAGATTTGGCCCCCGGGCCGCCACTTTGATACCTGTTATTTATAGCGTTCAATCAGCCAAATTGGGATTGTGAAATTACTTAATAAGAATCTAAATTATGAATGTGAAATTACTTAATAAAAATCTAAATTATGAATGTGTAATTACTTAATAAAAATCCAAATTATGAATGTGAAATTACTTAATAAAAATCCAAACTTTTAATGTGAAATTACTTAATAAAAATCTAAATTATGAATGAGAATTTACTAAATAAAATTCCAAATTATGGATGTGAAATTACTTAATAAAAATCAAAATTATGAATGTGAAATTACTTAATAAAAATCCAAATTATGAATGTGAAATTACTTAATAAAAATACAAATTTTAAATGTGAAATTACTTCATAAAAATCCAAATTATGAATGTGAATTTATTTAATAAAAATCCAAATTATGAATGTGAAATTACTGAATAAAAATCTAAATTATGAATGTGAAATTCCTTAATAAAAATCGAACTTTTTCGGGCCGCACAACATGATGCGGCGGGCCAAATTTGGCCCGCGGCCCTCCACTTTGACACCTGTGATTTAGAGCATTCAATCAGCCTTTCTTTGTAATGTTGGAGAATACCAGAGTACCCAGATAAAACCCACACAGGCCCTGTGATACCATGCAAACTGAAGGCGACATGCTAACCAGTCAGCCATTTTTTTGTGTGTGTCGATGCAATAATATCAGAACTAGCTGTAGAAAAAAATAAGCTTTTATTCTTGCGACACAAACTCAGCCTCGTCTGTTATTCTTCTAACTGAATGCGTAGGATTTCTTCTGTCAGGATTAAACAAGAACTGTCACCATGGCACAGTCAAGTTTGCTCATTGGACAAAAGAAGCTCTTTCAATTACAGCTTTCTCTACTGAAATGGTCTAAACACAAAGTTTATATATAGCACATAAACAAGAGGTCCTTCTTGATAGAGAGTATACAAGTATCTATGCAGTTTTCCACAAGTTTTGTTAAAAAAAAATAATAATAAAAGACCACTTCAAATGATTCCTTTGAGAAAATAAAAGCAATTCTATTACTGAAGAGCCAAAATCATAATAGAACTTGTCTTTGGGCACTTTACTAATGGAGCATGTCTAACAACACACTCAGTCACTTAGCAAAAAAGACCAAAGTGAGCCAGATTCGAGCAGTAGAGTGAAGAAGAAATACTTTTTTACAGTATATTTATTCCAATGGCTTCTTTTTCAATGCTTATTATTATTTTTAAGTCCCTCTTTAGTCGTGAAAAAGAGGAGGTGCATTCTTTCAACGCACCACACGACAAGCACACTCACATAAATACACTTTATCCTGATTTGACATTTAATCTTCAAATGAGCAGCTTCAAATGCAGCATTTTAAAACGCACTATTCAGGAAAACTCAAAAAAAATGTTGAATCATGAATATTGCATAATCAATGACAATGTGGCATTTCCTGTACTTATACAGGTCAATATTTATTCATTTTCCCAACTGGTAATCCATACAAGGGTCTGTAAGGGGGGTGTTGGAGGGTTTCCCAGCCAACTAGGGGCACAAAGTTGGCCAGTCAGCCAATCGTAGGGCACAAGGAGACAAAAGGACAACCAATCATAGCTTAGGGCAAGGGTGTCAGACTTGGGTTGGTTGGCGGGGCGCCATTTTAGATATAATATTTTAATATATAGATTTCGAATAAATGGATTAAAAGAACTAGATCAAAATCCCTGTATATTACATTTTGTATAGATCCAAAAAAATGTATTTTCTCTTTTAATCATTATGTGCCATATTAAAGTGGAAATCAGAACATATTTTTTATATATTTTTAGATTTTACAAAAGGATTTTTGAACTAAAAACTGAAAGAATGGATTAAAAATGACAATTATTGATTTAAAAGGGGGGGGAAAAACAGGAAATTTAATATACATCTATATCAGTCATTTTAATTTGATCCTAAAACAGAAAATCGGCACTCATTATTGACTTTCTCGGGCCACACAAAATGATGCGGCGGACCAGATTTGGCCCCCGAGCCACCACTTTGACACCTGTGGTTTAGGGGAATTTTAGAGTGTTCAACTAGCCTACCCTGTATGTTTTTGGGATGTTGGATGAAACTAGACTACCTGGAGAAAATCCACACAAGTCTGGGGATAACCTGCAAACGCCATAGAGTGAGGACTAACCTGGAATCGAACTTACAACTCTAGAACTGTGAGACCAATGTGCTAACCACTTGCGTACTGAACTGCCCAAGTCAATATTTTGTAATTAAAACAACAACAACAACAATAATAATAACAACTCAGCTACCCAAGTCAATATTTTGTCATCAAAACAACAACAACAACAACAACAACAACAACAATAACAACTGAGATGCCCAAGTCAATATTTTGTAATTAAAACAACAACAAAAATAATACTAATAATAATAACTGAGCTATCCAAGTCAATATTTTGTCATCAAAACAACAACAACAACAATAATAACAACTGAGATACCCAAGTCAATATTTTGTAATAAAAACAACAACAACAACAACAACAACAACAATAATAATAACAACTGAGATACCCAAGTCAATATTTTGTAATAAAAACAACAACAACAACAATAACAACTCACATAAACAGTCATGAATCTGAAAAAAAAATCTAATTTCAGTTTCCAATTCCTTAGTATACATGTTAATCAACTGCATTTTCTACAGCATCACCTTATTTATTACTAATACACATCTAAATGTGAACTTTTAAGGCAATTCCCAAGTGAACATCAATCTTTAGCCTGGCCTCCCTGTTAGTCAACCACCACAGCAATTTCACAGATAATTATCGGACTGAGTCCAGACGCATGGCATGCATCCACGGACCTCTTTGTTGTTAATTAAATTAGACCCCATGCGACAGTGACAATGAAATTAACACTTTCCCCTCGGAGGCTACGTGCTAAGCATACTGGGAAGGAGCGGGTTGTCTCCGGGTGTCGTACAAGCAACCCCCGACGACTCTGCATGAGCAACATTCAGGACAGGTTTTACTTAATGAAACATGTCGTTAAGGGTCAAGTAGACAACAGACTATGCCAATTTCAATATTTACCTGGTGGTACCAAAAAGATAAAGACATCTTGTTTGCTTTTTTCTTACCAGCTGCTTCAATAGGGATTCAATGGGAAACAGCTTTGGGGTTTTATGAGACTTTAATTAAAATGTCATAATGAAGTTATTTAGGATGAGAATACCCTTGTTTTTTTTTAGTTTGTTGGGCATTTTAAATGACTACAATTGTAACACTAGTTTGACAGCTACGGTGTTGTATTGCCAAAAACTTATTGTTATTAACTGAATTTATAGTCCTAAATTAGAATTTTAGGGAGTTTTTAGGTTAAGATTGAATGTCAAAACTGTTTTAATTCTTGGACAATTAGGATTTATTTGCTCAAAACTTGGCTTACGGTCGATTCTTCACCAAAACAGCCACCAAAAGAAATTGATTAAAAAAAATTAAAAATTAAAATAAAAACATACATCCATTCAAAAAAATATAAAAATAAAAAATAAAAATAAAAACCTACATTCATTTCACAAGGATAAACGCTTCAGAAAACGAATGTTGGTTTTTACTTTAATTTTTTATGTTTTTATTTTCTCACAAGGATAAGCACTTCATAAAATGAATGTAGGTTATTATTTTTATTTTTTTATGTTTTTATTTTCTCACAAGGATAAGCGGTTCATAAAAATAATGTAGGTTTTAATTTTTTTATGTTTTAATGTTTTTATCTTTATTTTTAATTTTTTTTTATCAATTGCGGGAGGTGCTGGCATGCATATTTTTGGGAATTGGGAAGAACCCCAGAAAAAAACCACACAAACCCAGAGAAAACAACCAAAATCCACACAGTGAAGACCCAACTCGGATTAAACCCTCAATGCCAGAACTTCTTCACCTAAAAACAACAACAAAAATAACCAAAATAGTCAAATATAACCACTTGGCTTTATTGATTCAGCTATTATCTCATTCCGCCTGTGTAGTATTAGACCAAGTACTACATATCCTGGAGAAGTAGGGCATTTGAGCTGAAGGTTAACACAGGTTTTAGCAACTGAGTAGTGCTCATATGTTTATTTTCAGACATTTTTTTTGCTTGACAAACCTTCTGGCTTTAACTGGTCTACAAGCATAGGGCATCATCTGTCACTTTTGCGCCATAGTGGCGTAGTTACATAAGCCCGCGAGGTCGCACAATGGTCCACTATCCTCTAATCACTGTGCTGTTAGGAAATGTGACACAAGTTATCTGCATGCCATCTGTATTATTTATACACTTCCTGTTGTATGTGAACTATTGTTTTTTTTTTTCCTGCTCCATTGCCGAGCAGATCTTTTAGCCCAAGCAGTGTGAGAATCAGGTGAACTCAGTGTACATTGTGTGAATCTACAAGAACAAAACATTTTCTATTATTAATACTTTTGCTGTTTTAGGTCTTGATCTATAATTTAAGATTTTACAAAGTACATTTGCACTGCTGTCTTTCCAGGATGCTTAAATTGTAAATTTCCTCGCTTCCTCGTGACATTAACATTTTGTTTACCTCAACCTGAAGTGTAAACTTTTATTTTGGGATATGCCCATTCGATATCTAGATAGCTAGCTATCTCGATAGCTAGATTTTATCTAGATATGGAGATATCTAGATATTATCTAGATAATATCTAGATATTCAGATATTATCTAGATAATATCTACATATCCAGATATTATCTAGATATCTAGATATTATCTAGATATCTAGATATTATCTAGATATCTAGATATTATCTAGATATCTAGATATCCAGATATTATCTAGATATCTAGATATCTAGATATTATCTAGATATCTAGATATTATCTAGATATCCAGATATTATCTAGATATTTAGATATCTAGATATTATCTAGATATCTAGATATTATCTAGATATCTAGATATTATCTAGATATCTAGATATTATCTAGATATCTAGATATTATCTAGATATCTAGATATTATCTAGATATCTAGATATTATCTAGATATCTAGATAATATCTAGATATCTAGATATTATCTAGATAATGTGGAGATATCTAGATATTATCTAGATGATGTGGAGATATCTAGATATCTAGATAATATCTAGATTTCTAGATAATATCTAGATTTCGAGATAATATCTAGATAGCTAGATAATATCTAGATACCTAGATAATATCTAGATATCTAGATACCTAGATAATATCTAGATATCTAGATACCTAGATAATATCTAGATATCTAGATAATATCTAGTTTTCTAGATAATATCTAGATAATATTTAGAAAACTAGATATTATCTAGATATTTAGATATCTAGATATTTAGATATTATCTAGATAATATCTAAATATCTAGATATGACCTACATGATACCTAGATATCTAGATAATACCTCTATATATATTTCAATGAGTTTTGTTACCGTTTTAGCCATAAAAAAGTACAACCAGCGAATCCACCAAAACTGCTGATATTCATGTCAACTTAAACATTCTCCGACAATATTCAGACACAATGACATGATTTACAACCAATGTAGTCATTCTAATAAATAGACCTCCGTGGAAAAGAAATGAAAGATAACCCCATCCTGAAACGTTATGATATATCAAAGCATTTACTTAATGTCTGATATCGTTTTATAAAAAGCCCCATGGGAAATATTTATTTGTCACTGCAATGATAAGTGATGTGATGTATTAACACTTACAGTATATATGCATATTTCCTTTGGCAACTTGTGCTTTTTAACAGCTGATGCCAGCATTCACTTTCAATTTCTTGCAACAAATAGCAATTTTGTAAACAATGAATTGGCTCCTTATCGACAATGGCAACATATCTTCTTCCATCTTTTCCCTAACCCTTGTTAAATGTTGACCTTTCCTGTCTCTGGGCTATTTCACACCAACTTATAGCAGTAGGGGGATTTTTATTGCAAGCATACTCCATTTGTCTAAATCCTGGCGTCAAATCTGTGGCGTGCGGGCTGGAATTGGCCCGCTAGGGGTCCGAACCGGCCCACATAATTGTTCTGCATGACTTCATAGCTCATTCATATATTTAGTACATAATGAAATGTTTTTATTTTCAACAAGAGCAACACAAAACTAGATGTTTGTGAGTTGTGTGAACTACTACATTTTACTCCATTTCCTATCCACAATCACATGTGTTCAATCACCCCCTGCTGTCAAAAAGGCGTCTTCATTGTCAGAAAATAATTATTAGAACACTAAAATGTCCCTAAATATGAAAATAGCAAAAAAATGAGCAAAACCTGACAAACTAACAAGAAAGATTTGACAAAAATCTCTAAAAATAAATATTTAATGGTTAAAAATTTCTCGGGAGTGAACTAAAAGTACTCTAAAATCACAAAAACGTGTCGTAAAATGAACTCACTGCCAGCCATTGACAAATATAGTTCCCTTAAACTGCCTGTGAATGGTCATCTTTTAGTAACGGCTCTAGATGTCCAATCTATTTTGACTGGGAGGGACAAACAAACAAACTTTTGCTTAGTCAAAATGGATTTGTGGCCAAAATTTAAATGATCTGGCTCAAATGACATCTACCGTATTTTCACGACTATAAGACACACTTAAAAGTCTTAAATTTTCTCCAAAATAGACCGTGCGCCTTATAATCCAGTGCACCTTATATATGGAAAAAACAGAAAACCAAAAAGAAAAAACCACCACAGTCGGATATTAAAAGAACACAAACACCTGAACTGAAACAATACTGTTAAATATGCAGATGCCATCTTAGTTTACAAAATCTTCCATCATATAGCTCCTCCCCCACTGCAAAATGTTATACAAAAAATCCAAAACATCAACAATGGCTGGCTCTAGAGGTGACTGTGCTTCATACCTGGAAGTCAATAGCAATTACCGTATTTTCACCACTACAAGGCGCACTTAAGTCTTAAATTTTCTCCAAAATAGACAGTGCGCCTTATATATGGAAACAATGTCATTCATTGAGGGTGCGCCTTATAATGCGGTGCGCCTTATAGTCGTGAAAATACGGTAGTTGGCATTAACATAGCCTGCCAAACAAACCAAGTTTGACACCCTCTGGTCCAACTTGTTGTAATTCAAGGCAGTCTAAACTACTGAGTTATGACAACTTGTTCCTAGATTGACTCTATTGGGTTAATGACAGGTGAAAGCTATAATCCACATCGTCTTAATTAGATGAGAGCAAAAATGAATGGAAAGGTGATAATATAATGCCATAAAATAGAACACTGTCCTGAGAGTTAAACACAAAGGGACTTGACATTTCGGAGGATCTCTCTTGAGAAAATGTCACAGATTGCACCTGCCGTCTACCGTTTGTCATCATTAGGGCAATGTGTGGGTTGAATACACTCACGTCTACACATCTTTTACATGGCGGCAATCTGCCTAATCATTAACGGCTACCGTCTCTTTTCTGCACTCTACAGGGAGGATATGGGAGCTCAGAGGGTCTTACAGGTCGATCTGAAGATTGAAAGCTTCCCGGAGTTACCGGCCAGCCGCTGGATGACGTGGCAAGTGGAATACCCGACCAGCCGCTCTGCCACGCAGGAGGCCGACACTGAAATCCGACTAGCGCAAGAGGACTTGGCGGGCATCGTGCCTTTGGCTATGGTAAGTTAACCCCTGATAAACGTCCATGCGAAAAGGAGTTTGGATCAACTCATTCCTTGCCAGTGATCATTTTCTAGTGCTCCAGATGCTAGTAGGTTTCGTAGATTAATCTCAAAATTAGGTGGCGTCTTAATCTAAAAAATTGATGGCACTATCCAGGCATTAAAATAGAAATAATTGAGGCCAGTGAAAGGAGAGTACACACTGTATTTTCTTGCATATAAGCCGCTTCTGTGTGTACACCAGACATGGACAAACTACGGCCCGCGGGCCACATACGGGCCCGTTAGGTGTTTTAGTCCGGCCCGCCGACGATGTCCAATTTTTTTTTAATCCCCAAGATGGCGCCGTTACGTGGAAGCCAGTGGCAGTAGCCCTGGCCACTCTTATTTGTTTTTCGTGTTTTACAGCCCTTCTATCTTTTTTAAATGATATTTGAATATTTCTTAATACATTCCTTTTTACTTGACTTTGTACTTTATACTTTTTACTTTAATGATGAGTGATGAGTATGTTAATAATTTAGTCCTTTTTTAGGTTATGTTTCATATGTACTGTTAACGAATGCACTTTTTTATTTGTATCTTATTTTGTGCTGACCCCGCCCATCTGTCAAATTTTTAAAGTCAATGTGGCCCCCGGTCCCAAAAGTTTGCCCACCCATGGTATAAGCCGTACTCTTAAAATTATCTTAAAATCGTCAAATTTTACAATTTCCCTCGTATAAGACCCCACCTGATACACAGTCTTCACCCCCATATTCATAGCTTTAATAATTATCTTCCGTTATGACGTTTTGTCTAGTCTAATTTATGCACATATAAGCCGTACCCTCAATTCAGTCACCATTTTCATAACCTATATGCAAGAAAATATGGTAATCTCAAAATTAGGTGGCATCTTTATCTATTAAAATGATTGATTGATGGCAATATTCAGGTATAAAGAGAAAAATTATTGCAGGATGTGTATAGAGAGTGCATATACACGAAAAAATGGCTTCCCCTGTTGTTTGTGACCGTGGTTTTTCGGCCTGTAGCTTCGTCTCCCTTAGCAGTTTGAAGCTGTCCGTTTTGAACAGATTATCAAGAGGAACTCGTTTTCTCACTGCGGCTTTTCATAATGATCAAGGCAACTGTAGCTGGTTCATTTTGATGTGGGGCATTCAGATAAAAAACATGAGCAATATCGACCACATGAAGACAAAGCTATCAGCACTGATTCTGTAAACAAAGACTTTTCCCCATTCCCATTCCGGAAATGGCACGAAACAAACGAAATTTTGTGTTACTCTCTCTCTCTGTCTAAGTAGTGCCTATAGCAGTAAAAGATAATAGACACCCGTGGGTGGCTCCTCCTGGATTTCAGAAGAATGCGACATATCCACAGATACGTTCTCAGGATAATTGAAACTAGGCGTTTAATGCCGTATCGTTCGACTTGCTTCTCACATCCTTTCATGTCGCTGATGAATCAAATGCTTGCTTGCTACGCTCTAAGAATATATAGTGCGCACCCACACTTGCTCCTTAAAAAAAAAAAAAAATCAGCTATGCTTATTTGAATTCATTTTTTTAGGCTGCAGGTTGGCGACGCTATGAAACGAGACTTCCTTGCGCAATGAGAAAAAGCTAATATATATTTTTTAAAGTATATATTTTACTTGCTTTAGGGCAGGGGGTGTCAAACTCGCTTTGGTCTGCAGGCCGAATACAATTTAATTTGAGATCAAGCGGGTGGGACCAGTAAACTCATTGCAAAATGACATAAAACTAACAATAAGCCCACCTTTTTCCTTTGTATTAGTCACTAATACTTATAATTAGTGCAAAGAATAAGTAAATTATCAAAATGTTTATAAAAAAAATCCTTTTACATTATGAACAATATATTATGAACAAGAGAATAACATAAGAACCTAAATAAATGTCAATTCATGTTGTCTGCACGTACTAAAACACTGCGGAACCCCCTAGCGGAAAATATAATAACTACACATTTGAAAGAAAATTCATATTTTTTTTATACAATGCACTTTTCTTCCCCGGGCCATACCAAACCACCAGACGGGCCGGATCCGGCCCGCCGGCCGTATGTTTGACACCACCCCCAGAACAAAGACAGTGGAAAATTCCACTGTTATATCGGTAAAATGAATTTCTTCCCCAAACATGTCTCAAATATATCATCCATCAATTCCTATAATGTCTGCTACTTAACTCTTATTATTTTCCATATTGTAATATGAGGATTTCAAGGCTTTCCATAAATCAGGTTTTTATCTGGTTGGGCATAATCTGTCTTAGTTATCGGATATTAGAAACAATTTGCTAAAGCTAGCAAAATCAATTTAGGCTAGAATAATCTAGGAGCATTATGCCAAGAAGATGAATAATAATAATAATAATAATGCGTCCTGTGTATTATAACAGATGATGCAGGTGCAGAAAGATTTGATATTCCCTTAGTGTACTTTGATTGGGATCCAGGTGCTTGTTATCGTCAATATTGGAACTGGTATGGCTTTTTTTCGATTCATATTATAGGTTGGATTCTATAAATTTCCCAATAAAATGTGGTCCAGGACTATTCCTCACCCCCGGTCATCTTGTAAATACTGAGTAATAGCAGTTTTTATATTTGACATTTTCTAATAGTAGTAGAAAAGTCCCTGTACTCTAAAGTCTATAAAAACATCTCAAGGCATATTTCTATGTACTTCTAAAAATGCTTCTAATGTGATTAGAGATCCGCTCCAGTCTCATTAGGGCCGTCTGTTTACTTCTCACATGTAACTTGTCACAAAATGGCAGCTTTTCTGTAAGTAACAATGACAGCAGATCTCACAAAGGCAAGATAGTCTAATCCAGGGGTGTCAAACATACGGCCCGCGAGCCGGATCAGGCCCGTCTGGTGGTTTGGTATGGCCCAGGGAAGAAAGCTGCATTGTATAAAAAAATATATGAATTTTCTTTACAATTTGTAGTTCTTGTATTATCCGCTAGGGGGCGCAGTGTTTTGGTACGTGCAGACAACATGAATTGACATTTCTAGTTTAACTTAGAAAACTTCTTATTTAAATATGAAAACAAAACACGTATATTTCGTAATGTGGAAAGTAGTATGGGTCTAAGTACCGTATTTACCGCACTACAAGAACCGACAGTGCGCCTTAAAATGTGATGCGCCTAATATATGAAGCAATATTGGCTAATATTTTGTGAAATTCACTTTAGCATGGCTAACTAAGCACTATGCGGAAACTAAGTTGATAGCACAAGAAGACAATTTTCTCAAGAACCGACAGTGCGCCTTAAAATGTGATGCGCCTAATATATGTAGCAATATTGGCTAATCATTTTGTAAAATTCACTTTAGCATGGCTAACTAAGCACTATGCGGAAACTAAGTTGATAGCACAAGAAGACAATTTTCTCAAGAACCGACACTGCGCCTTAAAATGTGATGCGCCTAATATATGTAGCAATATTGGCAAATCATTTTGTGAAATTCACTTTAGCATGGCTAACCAAGCACTATAAAGAAACTAAAATGGCCACCATAAAGTCCAAAAGTTATAAGTCGATGACATCATAACCCCAAAACACACTTTATACAATTATAATTGTAT
This sequence comes from Stigmatopora nigra, assembly GCF_051989575.1. Taxonomy (NCBI): domain Eukaryota; kingdom Metazoa; phylum Chordata; class Actinopteri; order Syngnathiformes; family Syngnathidae; genus Stigmatopora; species Stigmatopora nigra. The sequence goes on along the minus strand of NC_135511.1, from coordinate 16,330,496 downwards.
AAATATCAATATTAACTAACTATAAAACTTGGATCTTACACTTTATTCTAAATTTAACATCCAAACATTTCGATTTCTTTGTGTATGTTGGTAAAAATGAGACTTAAAATTTTGCTTTTCCAACTGTGAACTGACAGAAAGCTTTGAAAATTTTTTTTCATGCCCATGAATCACTAAACGAATATTGTGTTGCTTTTGAAAATGGCGCGGCGTGTATGGTGAACGTAGACAACCAACTTCTGGCACCTGAACCTGCTTGTTCCCTAACTGTTTTTATTGGCTCTCTGCCAGGTGGATTTGTGAAGCAAAGTTGTAAAACCAACCATCTGGCTCGTTGGCGATATAGAAACGCTCATTATGTTGGCACATAAAATCATAAACATCTGGGCTCGGTATCAACTTTTAAAGATTCAAAGGACAAACTATTCTCGATGGTCAAAAAAAAACTGAATAAAAAACTGAGAATAAAAAAACATATACACGAAACTTTTAAGACTTCACCATGCAGTTGAATGAGAAACTCTCAAAAGATTTGACTGAGGGTGTTCTATCGTATATTAGCAAACTTATCGTACGTTATGCAGCGCTATGTTAACACACTTTCTTAAAGTCATTTTGCCTTTTTAAATTTGAACTTGTTGCCCATCTGTATGCCTCCTACAGGGAATTTTAGGTCATGACGTCGTCTTATAGTGGGTCATCAGGTGTATCATACCCTAAGAATAAATGACTCTTAGTAAACATATCGTATGTTATGCTACCCTATGCTTACATACTTTCTTAAAATCATTTTTCCATTTTAAATTTTAACTTGCTGCCCAGATATATTCCTCCTACAGGGAATTTTAGGTCATGACGTCGTCTTATAGTCGGTCATCAGGTGTATCATACCCTAAAAATAAATGACTCTTAGTAAAAGTAAAGTATGTTATGCTACCTTATGTTTACATACTTTCTTAAAGTCATTTTGCCTTTTTAAATTTGAACTTTCTGCCCAGCTATATGCCTCCTCCAGTAAATTTTAGAACTTTACATTTTTAAACATATCATATGTTATGCATACTTACATAAGAAGATAGTATGTGCATTATGTTTACATACTATGTTTACATACTTTCTTAATGTCATTTTACCTTTTTAAATATGAACTTGCTGCCCAGCCATATGCCTCCTACAGTGAATTTTAGGCCATGACGTCGTCTTATAGTCGGTCATCAGGTGTATCATACCCTAAGAATAAATGACTCTTAGTAAAACAAATCGTATGTTATGCATACTTACATGAGAAAATGGTATGTGCACTATGTTTACATCCTATGTTTACATACTTTCTTAATGTCATTTTTCCTTTTTAAATTTGAACTTGCTGCCAAACTGTAAGCCTCCAGCAGTAAGTTTTAGACCATGACGTCGTCTCATAGTGGGTCATCAGGTGTATCATACCCTAAGAATAAATGACTCTAGGTAAACATATCGTATGTTATGCTACCCTGTGTCTACATACTTTCTAAAAGTCAGTTTTCCTTTTTAAATTTGAACTTGCTGCCCATCTGTATGCCTCCTACAGTGAATTTTAGACCATGACGTTGTCAAATAGTGGATCATCAGGTGTATCATACCCTAAGAATGACTCTTAGTAAACGTATTGTATGTTATGCATACTTACATAAGAAGATTGTATGTCCACTATGTTTACATCCTATGTTTACATACTTTCTTAATGTCATTTTGCCTTTTAAAATTTGAACCTGCTGCCCATCTCTATGCCCTCACATCGTCTAATAGTGGATCATCAGGTGTATCATACCCTAAGAATAAATGACTCCACCCACTCGTCCCCATCTCAACGTCCCAATGCCAAACTGTACTGATTTCTTTCTCCCAACATGACCCATTCTATGCCCCAAAATTTTCAGCAATACCTGATATTTCCATTCAATTTAACTGTAGAGTTTCTCCAAGGTTTCTCTGGTACTTTGAACTCCCCAGGCGCAAGGTATCTGCATCCAACCCAAAGCACTTAACACGCGAGACAACTCATTCTACATGCAGACGCATTCGGAAGTCATTAACTCTCCTGGTCCCCCTTTTGTCCCTCCTTCGTCCCTCACTCCTGTAAACACGAGGCATTAGACTCCTCCAATCTGCATGCGGCAATATAAGAGAAGCACGCAAGCGAGAAAAGGCAAGACTGAATTAGATTACTCGGGTTCAGTGTGGCATGAAAGGCCCACGGATAACTTCCACTCCCTCCCGCTGCGACGTTCCTCACTGAAAGGAAGTAAGTTAATGTAAGAGCAGTGTTGTCAAACCTCACACACACACACACACACCACCACTTTCTACCCGTTGAAGGCAGAACAAAGCCCAGAAATTGGAATGGAAAACACATCTCTGCACCCGATAACTGAAGTCATTGGAATAGAGGAAAGATAGGATGGATGTGGGGTGTTGTATGAAATGTGATTGACCAGAGCTGGTTGCAAAAAGATATTTATGACGCAATGTGGTTTTAAATATGAGTGTAAATACAGGAAGAATTAGGGTAATAGTCATGAGAGGTATGATTGCTATCAAGCTTGAACCTCTATACATATAATTTATGTTATACAAATATTGAGTGTGGCTTATAGTGGTTTCTTCTTCATGTGAATAGACAGAGACAAAGTGGAAATGTTATAAAACTTCTCGTGTCGTAGTGATATAAAGATGAAATGGTAAACTTAAGTCATTGTTATGGGTGTTATGGAATTTTTGTAGTCAAGCTCAATTATTTTTTAATAAATTGATTAAAAGAACTGGATTAATAGGCCTGAATAGTCAGTTTTTTATTGATCTAAAACAATGTTTATTTTAGCTTTTTTAAAATATATTTTTAGATTTTATACAATATTTTTTGAACTAAAAACACAGAAAAAATGGATTAAAAATGACAAATATTGATTTAAAAGGGGGAAAATTAGGAAATGTAATATACATCTATACTCTTCATTTTAATTTGATCCTAAAACAGAAAGTCGGCACTCATAATTTACTTTCCCGGGCCACATAAAATGATGTGGCGGGCCAGATTTGGCCCCCGGACCGCCATTTACAATTTTTACTTGGTACATGAACGCACGGATGATTACACTTTTTAATCCTATTGTAATTTCTAAGATTCCAAATCACCTCAGCTGCGTAGATTCGACATCGCAAGCTTTAAATATTGATTAGCTATCCAGAAACAAAGTGTTATCGACATCCTGTCTTGGTCGACTCTGCGCACCAAAGGAAATCAAGCCTGATTTTCCGTTGTTTTAACTTCAAGTTTCGTCCTAGAAAAGGATCTTCCAAAGTAGACAAAGCTACAGACCGAGTGTTCTCCTTCATTTTAAGACAAACCTTTCAGGTAATTCTGAAAACAATCATTTCAGGTATCATTTTTCGGATTATGCGTGGATTAGTGTTGCCATCACTAAGGTTGACAGTCTATAAAGGTTACAGATTCACACCCAAATCCCACATACTTCAACTCCAGCTAAAATCCGACTTGGCAAATAGATTTCAACAATTTTAATCAATATGAGTTGATCCACATGATCTACATCAATCCCTCTTAAAAGGACAAAAATCCGAAAACAGGTCTATTTTCAACCTCTTATAATGTAGTGAATACATTAACCGTATTTTCTCGCATATAAGCCGCATCCACGTATAAGCCGTACCCTTAAAATCGTTGAATTTTACAATTTTTCTCGTATAAAACGTCACAATTTTCACCTCCATGTTCATGGTTTTAATAGTGAGTACAAATGTGTTACTACAGTACAACCAGAAATTGTACATTACGGTCTACTTTTCACCAAGTCTCTGGGTGCAATGATAGCATGAGATACACATTACGCTGGTATCAAGGCTGTTTTTTTTAATAATTGACCGCAAAACCTTCAATCAGCCTTAAAAACTGACATGGTAAATACATGTATCTCGAGTACTTGCGTCTGGTCCAGTCAGAACACGTTTAATTACGACAAGATGGCGGCAAACCGAGCCAACAATGACAGGCAGAAGTGAGATTTTCCACATTTTATGCAATACATTGACGTTTTTTGTCTTGAATTTCATTCTTAGACGTCAAAATAAATGTAGTTTAACCTTTTATCTGTTTATCTTTTTGCTATATTGAAAAAAAATGACTGTATCGGTCACATTGTCTTACGTTATGGTGTTTCGTCTTTGTCTTAGTGCAGTTTTAAGCATGTCAAGTCTAATTTATGCGCATATAAGCCGTACCCTTGATTCAGACAGCATTTTTTTAGAGAAAAATACAGCGTATCTCCGAAGCATGTTGAGAATCTGTGGGTAGGAGGACCTAAGCACCCCATAGAGAATGATGACGGCTGTTCCCAAAGCGAATGTAGAAACAACAGATTTTTCAATCATTTTTAATCAAGTTAAGAGCTCCGCAGAGCTCGCTGGAGGCATCTGTTGACACAACACTTCTGTGATTTTCTTCTGGAAGGTCTTTTTATCTGTGATTAGCACTAATTAGTCTGATAAGCTCGACGGTCGTTTGTCATAATGGAAACGGTGCTGTAATTAAATCTTGGGTTTTGACCTGGAATAATCTTGTCAAATGAATAAAGAGCCATGACGGAATGTGTCTCCAAAGACTGGAATGTAATAAAACTAATGACTATTGCTAATGGGAAGCTTAGTTTGAGGTTTAATAGTATTTATGTGATACTTTGGCTTTAATTCACACACAGTGCTTTGCCGGAGTTGATGATTTTTGCCGAGCCAATGACCATTCGTTTAGTTGCCTTTCCTAATCACAGTTGAAGCGAATTGACAACGTCTCTTCTTGTACATTTTTGGATCAATTCCTAGAGGGCTGGATTAAACCCCTTAGCGAGTTCCACACTTCAATTTTTAAATCCATTATAATCCCTGTTCAATTTCAATTGTTTTGGATCTGTGTAAATAAATCCAGACCATTTTGAATGCCTTCAATCATTAATTTCTTGTTCCGCCAGTCCTAGCCCGGGACAAGGGGGTGCTGGAGCATATCTCAGCCAACTATTTGATTGGAATGGATGGGATAACTTTATTCATCCCGTATTCGGGAAATTTCGTTGTCACGGTAGCAAGAGGGTGAGAATACAGACACAGAAAAATACTTGGTCTTAATTTTAGTCAAAAATAGATAGGCAATAAGTAAGTTAAATAAATATGTCTAAATATATAAATAAATAAGTGTGCTGCTGAAATATATGTGTATATATGTGTGTAAATGTGTGTATATGTGTCTATATATATAAAATGTGTATGTGTGTATATATATGTGTATATGTATAAAATGTGTATATGTGTGTATATATAAGCACATGTTCATATACATATATAAGCACATGTTCATATACATATATAAGCACATATATACATATATAAGTACATATACATATATAGTACATATACATATATAAGCATATACATATATAAGCACATATATACATATAAGCATATACATATACATATATAAGCACATATATACATATAAGCATATACATATACATATATAAGCACATATATACATATACATATATAAGCACATATATACATATACATATATAAGCACATATATACATATACATATAAAAGCACATATATACATATACATATATAAGCACATATATGCATATACATATATATATAAACACATACATATATAAGCACATATATACATACACCGATGTACATGCATGTATACGGTAGGTCTTAATGTAAAAAGTCATATTCTGTTTGTCGTCACAAATTCCTCCAAACTAATTGTGTTCAAAACACAGTTACCTAATTAAAAACCAACAAACTATACTCCCATAGTCCCAACTCTCTTCCCAAACTACACCACAACCACATACCATCTTTTATCAATCTGCCCTCTCGAATTACATCCAATTTTTTCCTTGTCCTGACAAAAAAAAAAACATTCAATTTCCAGATGAATTGCCTCTCTGGTCACCTTCTGTCCCCCAAGTGTTGGTGCATTCCATTATACTTGAAAGAGGAGCATGTTTTTTCTAAGTTTTTTTTTTTAGGTCATCTAGAGATGAATCTTAAAGGCAGTAATTGGATGTCTGAGCGGATTCCTCCTCACAGTTGGAGGTTGCTCCATTATCTTTTGCCATTCTAGAGTAACATACTCCTGTCCAGCCTGCCCTTATCATCATTACCCATACTGTGCAAGTAAGATGATGGAGAGGGAACGTAAGGACGGGACATACATCATATTCGGACACATCCGTCTTCCTGTTTCAGCCCGGGCACCAAACTGTGCTCTCTAACTCATGCTGTGCATGTATGAAGATGAGAAGGAATAAAAGCAGGTGTCGGTCGCTGTTCAGTATTCAGACGCGCCGTTCAATACATCTTTAAATAAAATATCATGACAGTAGCCATGACCGCATTCCTTTATGATAAAGTCATCGATCAATAGGAGCCTATGAATGTCACATTTTTTTATTCTTTAATTCCGTTCACACTTCTATGCACATATTGTCTATACAGGAGAGTGGAAGGCATTTATCAAATATAAGACAGCTATACAAGCAGCGTACATATTGTAATCTATATGCCATTTACTCTATAAAACAATTAAGGTATACATTGCGCAAAGATGTTTTTTTTACGGCTTTAAATCTCCGCACAGCTTGTCAAAGCTCACGGTCCATTAGTGGTATACACACGCTGTTTGAAGGATGGGGAAAAAAACAACATTTGGAGAACTGTATGAGGTATGCGGTTTTAAGTACTAGAGGTTTGATGGATAAAACTCTGATAGGGTATTTCTTAGCATTCAAGTAGTCAAAGTTGGCGAGTTTAATATCTAAGTACTATTTAATATCTAAGTAGTGTTTAATATCTAAGTAGTGTTTAATATCTAAGTAGTGTTTAATATCTAAGTAGTGTTTAATATCTAAGTAGTGTTTAATATCTAAGTACTGTTTAATATCTAAGTACTGTTTAATATCCAAGTACTGTTTAATATATACGTACTGTTTAATTTCTAAGTACTGTTTAATATCTAAGTAATGTTTAATATCTAAGTACTGTTTAATATTTAAGTAGTGTTTAATATCTAAGTAGTGTTTAATATCTAAGTACTGTTTAATATCTAAGTAGTGTTTAATATCTAAGTACTGTTTAATATCTAAGTACTGTTTAATATCCAAGTACTGTTTAATATATACGTACTGTTTAATTTCTAAGTATTGTTTAATATCTAAGGACTGTTTAATATCTAAGTACTGTTTGACATCTAAGGACTGTTTAATATCTAAGGACTATTTAATATCTAAGTACTGTTCAATATCTAAGTACTGTTTAATATCTGAATACTGTTTAATATCTGAGTACTGTTTAATATCTATGTAATGTTTAGTATCTAAGTATTGTTTGATATCTAAGTACTGTTTAATATCTAAGTACTGTTTAATATATAAGTACTGTTTAATATCTAAGTAATGTTTAATATCTAAGTACTGTTTAATATCTAAGTACTGTTAAATATCTAATTACATTTGACCGGCGACCAAACGTCCAGTCACGGGAACAACATTGGAGAACTTGCACCTAATTTCTAAACTTAAAAAAAACATTTTTTTTTTTCTAATTAAAATGTGTCTATAGGTTTTTCCATTTTAAAATGTACTTACACTAACCTGCTTTTGTGCTTGATAGCAAAATTAACCAAATCATGTCTGTTTTTACAATACAAGTGGCAATTAGTGTCATCGAAGGAGGCTTTCATCATCAAAATACTGGCAATAAACTAATTACAGTCTGTCATGAAAACCCTTTTTAAAAAAATGACATAGTACTCGAAAATGAATGAGTTATTTCTGTTCATGCTACAAGGAATCCAACCACGTTTGACCATAACACCGAAACATATCAGTCTCCTAACATATCACTTCACATTATACCCTAGTTAACTTATAGAGGAATATATCTATCTCTAGTTGCTAATAGACTCCACGGTGAGTCTGACCTTTGTGCCTTCTCTGAGACATCTATGTCCCGAGGGCAGATAAGCCAAGCTCAGTCAAGCTAGGCTGCCGGTACGGATTTCGATCAGAGCTGGCCGGGTGAATGAAATCCGACCAGAGATCAGCAGGTCGTAACCGACAAGGCCAATTGGCTGTCGGTGAAGAACCCATCGACCGAACCCCCCCAAAAAAAACATACCGTAGCTAAAATTTCCAGAAAGATGCGACCACTGGGATTTGGCTCAGCGGGAGTACCTTCGCTGAGGCGGTACTTTACCATACCCGGTATCAGTCAACCCTCCAGGTGTCCTCCCACCCTCCCCCCTCAGATTCCCCATAGCATTCTAACCAGTGAGGTCATCACTGTCCTATCCAACGGCGTCTTTGGCAAACCTGACCTTGATAGGTCCTTAGATCGGCCCACCCGTTGTTGACATTCAAAAGCTTCACCCCAACCCCTGGCATGTTGATTCATGTGAATTACAGTATGGAATTTACAAGAATTGGCTAGGATTTGTCCCATAAACTTAGAATGGACTCCTTGCAATTTTTCCCATGTTTTATTCACGAGCTCATTTTCACAGTACGAGGTACATTTCATGGCCACTGGGATCGAGAGAGTGGCTTCCTACTGCCTCGGTACCAACCCGCAATCAATTCTACAAACTATACTTTGAAGACACTCTATCAGTTCGTGTACTTCTTTGCTTTATATTCCTCTCTACTTTACATTTGAGGGAGAAAATAAACCTAAAACATATCTTAAGAAAGAAGATTTCTTTTTGGTTTACCGTATTTTCACGACTATAAGGCGCACTTAAAAGTCTTACATTTTCTCCAAAATAGATAGAGCGCCTTATAATCCAGTGAGCCTTATATATGGAAAAAACAGAAAACCAAAAATGAAAAATCACCACTGTCGGATATTAAAAAAACACAAAGGCCTGAACTGAAACAATACTGTTAAATATGCAGATGCCATCTTAGTTTACAAAATCTTTCATCATAAAGCTCCTCCCCCACTGCAAGATTTTTTGTTAAAAAAATCCAAAACATCAACAATGGCTGGCTCTAGAGGTGACTGTAAAGTAGTGAGTGCTTCATACCTGGAAGTCAATAGCAATGACCGTATTTTCACGACTATAAGGCGCACTTAAAAGTCTTACATTTTCTCCAAAATAGACAGTGCGCCTTATAATACAGTGCACCTTATATATAGAAAAATGTCATTCGTTCAGGGTGCGACTTATAATGCGGTGCGCCTTATAGTCGTGAGAATACGGTATTTTAAAAAAAAGGTAGATTGCAAGAAGCTACCTACTGTATGCAGACTACAAAGTAGGGCGGAATTAGTCATTGCAAGGGCATTTGTCATGTCAGCAAGATGTCACCGAGATGCCTCCCTGTAAAGTTTACCCATAAATCATGTCCTCTCAAAACTTATTTCCATTGGAGAGCAGTTTGGTGTGACTGAACGATCAATCCTGTCCATGAAATGTCAATATTCAATAACGGACAACCTAAGAATGCAGAGAACCCTTCCTGATACACATTTTATTCTATTTAAATCTTTGCTTGACTTCGGGTCCAGAATGTACTACTAAAGCATTTTCTCATTTCAGTATTTTTAGCAATTTATACAAATGTCAATGCAATTCTCTTTCCATTTATCAAACACCTACATGCATTTATTAATTTAAAAAAACAAAAACAAAAGCTGGAGAATATTCTAACAGTAGTTACCAGGAGAAACCCGTTAAGCATATTTTTCGAACTATAAACTGCATCTGAGTATAACCCTCATATACACAATGAAGAGAAAATATATATCTATGTAACATGTGTCAAAGTGGCGGCCCGGGGGCCAAATCTAGCCCGCCGTATCATTTTATGTGGCCCGGGAAAGTAAATCATGAGTGCCGACTTTCTATTTTAGGATCAAATTAAAATGAATAGTATAGATGTATATTAAATTTCCTGATTTTCCCCTTTTTAAATCTATAATTGTAATTTTTTAATCATTTTTTTCTGTGTTTTTAGTTCAAAAATCATTTAGTAAAATCTTAAAATATGTTTTAAAAAAAGCTAAAATAAACATTGTTTTAGATCTATAAAAAACTGAATATTCAGGGATTTTAATTCAGTTCTTTTAATCCATTTATTTAAAAAAATCTAAATATTATATCTTAGTGTATATACACTAGAGTATAAGTCCCATTCTTGGGAGTAATTTTTATATTTTATTATATCAGAAACCAAGAGCAAACCCGCATTAAACTAACAATAGTCCAACAGAGAAAAAAATTGGTATCCGTTAAAGTAACAATTTTCTAGCTAAAAAAAGATAATAACAACAACAACAAAAAACAACAGGCTATCATTAAAGTTAACCAATCCTCCCTTATTATCCTTTTAGTGTTGATTAATTAAGACGCTCACTAAAATGGACCTCGAAACTTAGCTAATTTAGAGCCGACAGTTCTTCATGTTCTTCTAACGATCATCTTGATCTCACATTAACTGTCTTTTTTTTCAGGTAGGACTTTCTTCCAGGGACCTCTATCTGAGCAAATGTTAAGTTAATCTTCTCCTTACCTTGCTCAGCAGTAATGAGCGGCTCATGTCTCTTGGTGACATTTACCCCAGACAGGGCGCCGTGTACCACTCAATAGCAGATTAAGCTGTTTTTTAAGGCAGCTTGGTGTCATGGCTGAGCAGAGAACACTCTTTGTCAACCATGCGTTCACTACGTTGCCAAGAGCTGCGAAGTAAAACCTGATAGCAAGCGTTAAAAAAAGCTAAAAAGATGAGTTCATTCTTGGTGGAGTACCAGCAAGTAAAAAAAATGTGTATAGAGGAAAAAGATGGAGGCTCATTAAAAAGCAAGGTGTTGGTTTCACAACCATTCCACTACATCATGTGTGCTGTCATGCAGTGATGTATCACTCTGCATGGGGTTTCCAAAGTCTTTATACCCACTCTCTTCTATGTTTCTTACTTCTGACCAATTAAATAGTGACTAAAATAAAGACGTTGACGTTTCACATTGTGAATGAGGAGGAAAAACCCTTGAAAAAAATCTTTTGGGTTTGCGTTTAATGTCTGAAACTTCAAATTAGCTATCCGTACCGCCTCCTGTTTTACGGTGATTTTGCTTTCATCTTCAATAATTTATCGTTAGGGATAGGAGGGAGTGTCTATCACAGCGGGGGTTATATGATTTATTCCGTGTTAGTCAACCATTTATTATGCCTAAGAGTTTCATTGCATTTGGTCTTGAATGGATGAAAGTAGTGCAGGACGATATGGACTAAATTTGAAATCCCATTTTTTTCAAATGGCTGTGTAGGATTATTCCCAGATGGTTGTCTGTCTAGATATATGTCCCACGACTAACTGGCGACCAGTTTAGGGTGTAGATTACTTTAGGCTTAAAGTCGTGACAGGACATCTGGTCGCCCGGACGTTTGGTGGCCCGGACGTTTGGTGGCCCGGACGTTTGGTGGCCCGGACGTTTGGTGGCCCGGACGTTTGGTGGCCCGGACGACTGGTGGCCCGGACGTTTGGTGGCCCGGACGTTTGGTGGCGCGGACGTTTGGTGGCCCGGACGTTTGGTGGCCCGGACGTTTGGTGGCCCGGACGTTTGGTGGCCCGGACGTTTGGTGGGCCGGACGTTTGGTCGCCCGGACGTTTGGTAGCCCGGATGTTTGGTGGCCCGGACGTTTGGTGGCCTGGACGTTTGGTGGCCCAGACGTTTGGTCGCCCGGACGTTTGGTCGCCCGGACGTTTGGTCGCCCAGACGTTTGGTCGCCCGGACGTTTAGTCGCTCGGGTGAATATAATTTTGAGAGCTGGTTTCAAAAGTAGATATTTAGACATTAAACTCTCTCTCATAAATATAATTTTAAGAGCTGATTTCAACAGTAAACCCTCAGTCATGCTGTCAAATGTCTGCCGGCCAAACATCCGGTGACCAAACGTCCCGCCGACCAAACGTCTGGGCGACCAAACGTCCAGGCGACCAAACGTCCAGGCGACCAAACGTCCGGGCGACCAAACGTCCGAGTGCCACCCTATGGTCAGGCTACGCACTATTGAAATTTAATGAATGAAAATTCCTGATCTAACTGTCTACCAAGAGTTAGTGCTAATTAAACAACAGGGGGATAAAAATCAATGGTTATTGTTGCAATTTCTCTTTCAACAACTAAAGAGCTTTTACCCTAGTGGTTAGTGAAAGACATTGCGAGCCAAAACTGTAATATCAGACAAAGAGGATAACCCTTCTAATAGTTTTCTTGCCCTGGCAGATTTAATCACTATGGAAGTTTTCCTGAAAAAGTATGTTTTTTTTTAAAGACATGCACAAATCGAAAAAATTTGACAAGTATCCTAGGCTGCAGCACATGTTCTAAACCATGTGTGGCCCGATCATTTAAAGCAAATTCGAACAGGATGGCTAGGTCAGAGTGTGTCCGAAAAAGGAGAAGCTAATCACGACGCCAGAATGGGCGGCACTGCTACTTCTCATGCTGCTCATGTCACTCAGGCTGACACCATAAATCTCACTTATTTTCCGATCCAGCCGCGACACGGCAGAAATTACGGGCCAGAACACATTACCAGAAACGGCAATGTGCTGAATGCTAAAAAAGAGATCCTTGATAAAGCGGACAGCCACTTCTCCCCAGATTATAGGACTCAAAGACATCTCTAAAATGCTGTGAGGCAAATTGCTCAGGAAGAGTAGCACAAACAAGGAAGCCACGTCAAGAGTCATTTTCTGACTTTAAATACTCTACATTTTCCTATACTTCTCGTTCTTACACAACGTCTGCAACAGTTGCATCTGTTTGATAAAAAAAAAAAAAATCAGTGATTCACTTTCTCTCTAAAGCAAGGGTGTCAGAATCGGGTTTATTTGCGGGCTGGATTAACGTCAACTCGGTTTCATGTGGGCCGGACCATTTTAGATATAATATTTCGATTTTGTATTTTATAAATGGATTAAAAGAACTGGATTAAAATCCCTGAATATTCAGTTTTTTTATAGATCTAAAACCATGTGTATTCTAGCTTTATATATATATAAATATAATATATATATATATATATATATATATATATATATATATATATATATATATATATATATATATATATATATATATATATATATATATATATATATATATATATATATATATATATATATATATATATATATATATATATATATATATATATAGATTTTAAAAAATGATTGATGTTTTAATTAAAAACAGATAAAAATGATTTAAAAAATGACAATCAATATCTGTTATTTTTATAGATCTAAAACAATGTTTTTTTTTCTTCGTAAAGGAAAATCTCTTTTAATCATTATGTGCCATATAAAGTGGAAACAGATTTTACAAAATTATTTTTGAACTAAAAACAGAAAAAAATGGACAATTATTGATTTAAAAGGGGGAAAATCAGGGAATTTAACATACATCTGCATACTCTTCATTTTAATTTGATCCTAAAACAGAAAGTCGGCACATGATTTACTTCCCCGGGCCGCACAAAATGATGCGGCGGGCCAGATTTGGCCCCGGGGCCGCCACTTTGACACCTGTGCTCTAAAGTAATGTATACATGCTTATCCTCACAAGGGTTTAGGGGGTGCTGGAGCCTAAACCAGCTGACCAGGTGTGCACCAAAAACGTTTTGGCTTAAGTCCAAACCAAACAGAGCAGATTTGAATAAACCCCTTCATGTCATGGTTATCGGCACTGATGCACGTCATTAATCTCCATTTTTGTAGTTAATTGTGCTGCTCATGTCTCAGTGTGTGATCTATTGACACATTTCGGTGGGATCCCACCGAGTCTTATTAGTGTCTTGCTCTCAGCCTGCTGGGTCATCCCCATCTGCACTAATCTAACATTAGCATTGGCTTTCACCATTACTTTCACCCACTTACCAAATCATTTATAATACAGTACACTCTGGAAATCATGGACTAAGTAGACTTAATTTACAGAAGCCCTGAGTTTAAAAAATATTTGACTAACGTGGGTGTGGAATAAAGTGTACCATATTTTCACGACTATAAGGCGCACTTAAAAGTCTTAAATCAGTGGTTTTCAAAGTGGGCGGTACCGCCCCCCGGGGGGCGGTGTGAACTTTCAGGGGGGCGCTGACGAATAAACAGGCGAATGGGGGGCGTTGAAATAGTGAAGGGGGCGATGGAGCAATTACAGTAAAATGTGACGTTGGTGTTTGTAGAAAGACCGGAAAAATTGATTGTCTGTAATAAAAAGTCGACAAAAACCAAGCTTTATTGAAACAAGAAACGTTGTCTGCTCGAGCGCTCACGAGCAGCGCGCATATACCGTATATCACTAATTGTCGCGAGTTTATCGTCGATGCAGGCGACTGGGGAAACCACCACCATCCAGTCAGCCGCAGAGGAGCACACAATAGCGCGCCGGCAACGCTTAACCACAGACGTATGCGCACAGCGACCGGCTTAATGCATCAGCTATCAATTTTTATGATTCAAGGTGAACTGCGCATTGGTCTATTAAAAGAAACGAAATTAGCGAATAATATCTGAGGCGCCTGTCTTCTATTTATTTAAGCTTCGTTCGTTGGAAAGGGGTAAAGAGGGGGGCGTTGGCATTTTGGCCCGGCGGTGAAGGGGGCGGTGGCCAAAAAAGTTTGAAAATCACTGTCTTAAATTTTCTCCAAAAAAGACAGTACGCCTTATAATCCAGTGCGCCTTATATATGGAAAAAACAGAAAAGCAAAAACGAAAAACCACCACTGTCGGATATTAAAAAAAACACAAACGCTTGAATTGAAACAATACTGTTAAATATGCAGATGACATCTTAGTTTACAACATTTTCCATCATATAGCTCCTCCCCCACGGCAAGATTTTATACAAAAAAATCCAAAACATCAACAATGGCCGGCACTAGAGGTGACTGTGTAGTGAGTGAATGCTTCATACCTGGAAGTCAATAGCAATTGCCGTATTTTCACCACTTTAAGGCTCACTTAAAAGTCTTAAATTTTCTCCAAAATAGACAGTGCGCCTTATAATACAGTGCGCCTTATATATGGAAAACATGTCATTCATTGAGGGTGCGCCTTATAATACGGTGCGCCTTATAGTCGTGAAAATATGGTATACAGTACATTTGTCCAAGTCATATTTCAATTTCTGAGTACTACACTCATATTTTACCTCGTTTAAAGCTAATTTCAGTCCAAAACTGAGATAATCCTACTCTATAATTGATAATTTACGCTGACTCGTCTACTAATCCAGATTTTTAGTGCCACTTTTGTCTCATCAGTCCCTAACCTCGTCCAACATGCAGTTTCAGTAATTCCGATCTTATATTTTCATGATTTATTTCCAACAGCTGTGTTCTCTCCATTTTCGTCTTAGGTGAAATTTCCATTGGCTCAAACAACAGATGGTGCGCTCTAACACTGATGTACCTTAACCTTGGAGTTCATTCTCTCATTCCCTGGGGGTTATTTATATTTATTTTTGTGTCATTTCGATCAGCACCTGAAAATTGATGACAAATTGAAATCTGTTGCCATGTCTAGGGCGCTTGGCTAGATTCGTGTGGATCATATTTTTGGGGATAACTGTCGCAAAAGGAGTATCAACTACTTTGGGTGCTCGGACGTTTGGTCGCCGGTCTTTTGGTCGCCGGTCAAATGGTGACACAGAGTTTACTGTTGAAACCAGCTCTCAAAATTATATTCATGAGAGAGAGTTTAATATCTAAGAGAGAGAGTTTAATATCTAAGAGAGAAAGTTTAATATCAAAGAGAGAGAGTTTAATTTCTAAGAGAGAGAGTTTAATATCAAAGTACATTGGACCGGCGACCAAAAGACCGGCGACCAAAAAGGACAAAAAGACCGGCGACCAAACGTCCGGTCACACCACTTTGAGACGGTCTTGTAACCATTTCTTTAAAGTCCTTAACTCACCACTTACACTATTTCTTAGTGTTGTATACCATACACAATGTCAAAAAACACAAAGTTGAAGACAACAAACTTGCTCCCCTTTAAATAGACCAACTGATTGATGACAATGTGAAAGTTTTGGCTTAGTTGTGTACTTTTGAAATACTTCTAATATTTTCTTAGTGCCTGCCATTTCTCAATCTTAACAATTCCATTGAACTTGAAACCCAAATTTTCTTTCATAAGATTGAAATTATATTCATTTTTCTGGACACAACAGGAGGTAAGACCAATCATGGTTCTTATCAAAACCAACACTTCTTCTCATGCCGTCCCTAATCATCACAATTTCCGTCCACAAAGACACACTGCACAAAAACCTAAATCTTAACCCAAGATGCTTACATAACTATCAATGGCTACCAATCTTTTTTCCCCCGTCAATTGTAATATTCTTTTTCTTTATGTATCCTCCATTTTTGCCTTTCGGGAAAAGTACCACAAAAAGGCCCAAAGAAAAAAAATCCCACCAAGATTTGATCCATAATTATCTGGAAAAGCTTATTCCATTAGAGACTTATCATTGGCTGTCTTTTGGCAGGATTCTTCAATGTCAGATCTTACTGCGCTTGAGAGAATTATAAAGCTAGCCACATAAATGTGTGTTTTCTGCGACGGAATAGGTCTTCAGTGGGTGATTCCTAAGACTAAATGTTAGCACAAACACACCTTAATGGGTTCTCATCAGCTGCTGTGACAAGCTCATGCACGAATGTATACTTGTGTGATTAAAGGTTAAGGCTAGTGTTCACAGTAATGAAGCTTTGCTGGCATGGTTTAAAGAACTGAGGTTGTCAGTTGCACTTTTAAGAAAGCCAATTAAAACTGATAGGCTCAGTTTCCCTTCTCACTTGCATCATTTTTCTTTGCATTGCTTGTTAGTATAACAGCTGATCCTTTGCTGACAAATTCAAATGCTTTGCCATTTGCAATTTTTGATATTTGCGGCACTTAACACGTCCAAGCTTTGTAGTAGCGACGTTGCCTCGGGGACAAGACAAAGACACCGTAAGACCCCTGTGGCTTGCACAAGATGGATGCTTTAGGGTATTAGTCTGCCTGGAAGCAGAATGATTACTCCCAAGGCCTCTGAGAAAAGAGGACACGGGACATGGTAGAAGTGGCACACGCTTTGAATTCTTAAGCTGATACCAGTGTTTGCTTGCAGTTCATTAAGAGGAAATCATTATTACAATTACGATAGTGTTTTAGAAGCGACTACAAGGTGGCTTGGAAGTGGTTGGATTTGGATTTTGTAGTGAGTACATAAGACTGACATTTTGGGTTATCCTATTGAGGTCACCACAGCAAAACAGAGACCAGACAGTTTGTCGTCGGTCTTTTCAAATGTACTTAGATATTAAGCAGTATTTAGATATTAAGCAGTATTTGGATATTAAGCAGTACTTAGATATTAAACAGTACTTAGATATTAAACAGTACTTGGATATTAAACAGTACTTGGATATTAAACAGTACTTGGATATTAAACAGTACTTGGATATTAAACAGTACTTGGATATTAAACAGTACTTGGATATTAAACAGTACTTGGATATTAAACAGTACTTGGATATTAAACAGTACTTGGATATTAAACAGTACTTGGATATTAAACAGTACTTGGATATTAAACAGTACTTAGATATTAAACAGTACTTAGAAATTAAATAGTACTTAGATATTAAATAGTACTTGGATATTAAACAGTACTTAGAAATTAAACAGTACTTAGATATTAAACAGTACTTGGATATTAAACAGTATTTCGATATTAAACAGTACTTCGATATTAAACTCTCTCTCATGAATATGATTTTGACAGGTGGCTTCAACAGTAAACTTACTGTCACCATTTGACCGGCGACCAAAAGACCGGAGACCAATAGACCGGCGACCAAACGTCCGAGCACCCATCAAAACAGTCGATTTGCGTGATAGATTTGATACAAGTTTTAGACCCGTTGCTCTTCCTGATACAACCCACACAATTTGGATTCAAACCCGGTCCACCAGCAGGGTACTCAGACCACTGTGGCTAGGCTACTGTTGTGATCTAAAATAAAAATGGGTTGTACGGTATTCATGCAAAAAAATAATCAAGGCATATGAAATCATGAAAGATAAATGGCATCTAAAAGGGGGACCGAACAAATAATGCAAGAAACAAAAAACTAAAAAGTAAGACCATGAAGACATGAAACAACACGGCAAGTACTTTACAACAACAAGTAAAGCACTGAAAGAAACAAGTGAAAAAATACAAGCCAGTTGATGACCCAACATGGCGCACCTGGACAATATAACGATAACTGGGGGAAGCTGATTGGTTGAAACGAGGGAATGAGCTATAGGGAACAGGTGGCATGTAAAACTGTAGTAATTATCAAGTGACAAACGAGATAATCCCCAAAAACGGATAATAACCTACAAAAAACTGTCTTATTTTGTCTAGAATCCTATCGAATGTCACCACTATGATAAGAACATAACTGAATGACCACAAAAGTTTATCTTATGCCATCCCTGCCAGTTTAAATGGATTGGACATCACTGTCAATAGCATCCAATGATTTACTTCTACAAAATAAAGTTCTGTTTCAATTTAATTTATGTTCTCACAAGTGTGTTTCTAAGACTGTGCTAATTTTGGTCTGTTTTCCAACCCCACAGAATACTGAGATTTTAAACACAGCGGTCCTGACTGGAAAAACAGTAGCCGTCCCCGTGAAAGTGGTAACCATCGGAATAGACGCTTCAGTTATTGATGTCTCCGACGCCGTGGAGTGTCGCACCACTGATGAAGATGTGGTCAAGGTGAGTAATATAAAACTTCCGTAATAAAATATGACTTTTCTACTGGAATGATGGATTTATGTGACTTTTACAGCATCTTAATGCTTTAAGTATGATGTATGCATTTGGTTCTGAAGGTTGCCAGGTCAAATTTACCAGGAGCAAAAAGTGATGCACCTGAACACTTGGCTAGTACTTTGTCCTTGGACTTTACCCTTATGTCCTTAAAAATGGATCTATACCAGGAGAAAATACTAAATGATACATTAGGGTACTATATTAAATTTTATTAGTACATTTATTGACGTTGTTTTGGGAATTTTAGCATTTCCTGCAACTCTTTATTGAACTTCATTTCCGACATGGATTTTTTTTGGTTTATTTTGTTATCTATTTCTTATTTATTGAAGACTTATTTGTCTGTTTGTTGTTATTTGTGTACTACATGGTGAATACTTTAAATATCATAATTATAATGACAATAAAGACATTCAATTCAATACAACCCAATATTTTCACTTGCAGATATCTTTGGTAATACCCTTAAAATCCCCAGAATTCCAAATAACATCACTTGGGTATCTAAATTATGACGTAAATTATGAAGTGAGGCTAGCTAGTTAGTTTTTTCGAGTCTTGTTGAATCATCTTTGAAAAAAAACCCACTCCAATGTTAATGAAGTGGAACAATTTCTTCATGAAGTAAACATGAACATACTGAAAGCAAATCTAGTTTACGTTGAGCGACCAATCCCAAATACGCTTCTGTCTCACAGACCAATAATGTTCTTTTCAAACAGAAAAACTAAACAATGAGATCAATAAATATGTTGCAGATGCAATCATTTCTATGTTTAGCACGGCTGTATGAATTGCTCTGAAAATTTACACAAATGTCAAAAAGCACATGAAAGCGTGCTTGATATCCATTCACAGTTGACAGCTCATTGTAGCGTTCTCATATTTTTAGAGGACCTCCCAAACTGGGGGTCACAAGATTCAACAACACAAACAATGTTCCCTTTACGCTGCGCACGTACACGATTGCGCACTACTACCCCCGTCTTCTCTGCGCAGTAGCAATCAAATGGCGCGCAGTAAATGAAATCCAAACTTATTTATTTATGTACCGTATTTTCACGACTATAAGGCGCACCCTCAATGAATGACATTTTTTCCATATATACGGCGCACTGTATTATAAGGCGCACTGTCTATTTTGGAGAAAATTTAAGACTTTTCAGTGCGCCTTATAGTCGTGAAAATACGCTAATTGCTATTGACTTCCAGGTATGAAGCACTCGCTACACAGTCACCTCTAGAGCCAGCCATTGTTGATGTTTTGGATTTTTTTGTATAGAATCTTGCAGTGGGGGAGGAGCTATATGATGGAGGATGTTGTAAACTAAGATGGCATCTGCATATTTAACAGAATTGTTTCAGTTCAGGCGTTTGTGTTTTTTTAATATCCGACAGTGGTGGTTTTTGGTTTTGTTTTTTTCCATATATAAGGCGCACTGGATTATAAGGCGCACTGTCTATTTTTGAGAAAATTTAAGACTTTTAAGTACACCTTATAGTCGTGAAAATACGGTATATATTTTTTTAACCTTTTCCCCATGATGGCGTCATTTACGGGTCAGCCAGTGGCAGTAGCTCTGTCCACTCTTACTTTTTTCATGTTTTACAGCATGTTTTACATGAAAATTTAGACGGAACATTGACATATTCCTGCTCATGGCAGTTATGATACTGGTGTGCCCATAGCGAGCAATGATAATGTCACTCAAACTAGTACTGTGAGTTCTGCCCAGACCAACGAAAAATGAGAGGAAACATTAAACACAAATAACTAAGAAAAGTTCCGCCTTCCAAACAGCAACTTTGTTTCTACAGATCCCCGCTAACTCCTGAATAATCTATGCGAACCCGTGCCTGCGTGGTGTTTCCGGCGAGAGAAGTGGTTAAGACATTTACTCTGTAGCAGCTTGACGTGCCGCCCCGCTGTGCAAAAAAAAAAAGGCTCCTCACTTTAGCTGTCCTGTTTAAAACTGTCACTTCCAAAATGGACGGATGAAGAAGATCAAAACAAATAATGGCCTTTTTTTACTAGCGACAATTGAATAAAGTCCAAAAAAAAGAGGATATTTCGTGTCTTGGATCTACTTCATCATGCCTAAGATGTGAGTTTGGATTTGTTAAGGGAAGTTCCTCCGGGAAATTAAACTGTCGGCAAAGATGTTGGAAAGGGAAAAGTCACAGCTCTGCCTTTGGGATCTTGGGTCAGAGTATTCATCCTGCACGCTCATTGCTTTCAGTGAATGGAAATACATAGTGACATTAACCCTGAATAATGAATCAGCCAGCACATAAAATGATGCACTCACTTGTGGCCTTGTGATTATAGTGGATTGGAAAAAGGAAAGGTCACCTGAGGTCACATTTTTTTCTCTTTTAACCTCTGTAGATTTTCATTTCGCTACCACAAATCTTCTCTGACGTAAATATGATAATAACGCTCTGCCCTCATTATAAGAGTTCTTTTTTTTTGCAATTTTAGGGTTTCGAATTTAAAAAAAGGGAAATGAAAATGAACTAAAAATCATTTTTAGTCTTGTCAAAAGACTGACTGTGTAAATTCTCTCATCCTGGATGTCCTTCTATTAAACAGCTTTCAGAGATTTGGGATTAAATGCTTAAAAATTCAGATTTTTTACTCGGTGGAAATTTTTGGTTACTTTATAAAAGGGGTGTTAAACTTAGTTAAGTTTGTGGGCCATATTAATGCCAACGAGATCTCTTAAGGGCCAGAAAATTAAATTTTTGGTCCAAAAATGTAACTGCCATTGATATTCGTTCATTCAACAAGATACGATACATATAAAAAAGTGCATCCGTTAACAGTACATATGAAAAATAAACAGAAAAAAAGGACTTAAGTATTAACATACTCATCACTCATTACAGTAAAAAGTATAAAGTACAAAGTCAAGTAAAAAGGAATGCATTAAGAAATATTAAAATGCCATTTAAAAAAGATAGAGGGACTGTAAAACACAAAAACAACAAATAAGAGTGGACAGAGCTACTGCCACTGGCTTCCGCATGACGACGTCATCTTGGGAAAAACACATTATTTGGACAATGATTAAAAAGCCTAGCGGCCCATATGTGGCCCGGGGGCCGTAGTTTGCCCACCCCTGGTCTAGCGCCATCTATCCCACTGAAAAATGAGCATCCACAGCCAATTTAAGTGACTTGGACATCTATTATTATCAATAGCAAGTATTTTTGCATTATCTAGTTTTTTTCCACTTCCATCTTTACGTACTCCGTTAGCTTCCGATAAATTTTGGATCAGTTCCTATTGATTTTGAGGGACTTTCCCGGATACTTCTTGTTCCTTTTTCGATCCCTGTTATTTTTTTTGAGCATTCCTAGGTTTCTTCCTGTTGGTTTTTAGGCATTTCAACTCATTGGCTTCGATTCAAGACGTTCTTTTGAATGAACAAATGTAATGTCGAATATAAAGTTGAACAAAGTGCAGTAGTGAACAACGTTTTGGAAGGACTTTAGTTAGCATTTTCCATTTTTACTGTACAAACACTACCTTGACTACTGTTCCCATGGCCGAAAATGTACAGCTAATACTTGACAAGAGTAGTGTCTTGAGTGTAAAGGCGTCTTAGTGGTTAATTGCTTCTGTCAAGAGACAGCCTTAGCCCACCTTCATGCTTTCTGGTTTGGTTGTTTCATATCTGCCAGGGATTGTCTCTGTCTAGTGAGTTGTTAATTTCCTGGGTTGGATCCAAAGACAGCCCAAATGTGCCTTGTAAGTATTCTCACGTTAGCTGCCTAATGTCTCTGATTAATGGGCCAGTGGATCCACCCAGACATTTATGGTTCTTTGTGAACTGGAATGACAGAGATGGTCTAATTTATACTCAGTAGGGGAAAGATGAGTTAAAGGGTTAAAGCTATTTCAATTGTGGTTATCTTGGAATATGATAAGAAGGCATGTATGGGGGGAAAATGAATGTGTAAGCTGACATGTTGTTTGCAATTGGTTTTGGTTTTCTGATGCAGGAATAGAATGAAGAAATGCTTTATCTTACTGTGGAACGTCTAGTGCAGGGGTGTCAAACTCCCTTTGGTCTGCAAGCCGAATACGGCTTAATTTGAGATCAAGCGGGTCGAACCAGTAAACTCATTGCAAAATGACATAGAACTAACAATAAGCCCACTTTTTTTCCTTTGTTTTAGTCACTAATACTAATATTTAATGCAAAGAATGAGTAAATTATCAAAATGTTTATGAACACAATTTTCCTTTTACATTATGAACAATATATTATAAACAAGAGAATGACATAAGAACATAAATAAAGTATGTGCAATTTTAACAACACTTTTACACAGTTAAACATATATTTAAGTGTTTAAGTGTAAAACCTAGCGGATAATACAATAACGACAATTTTTAAAGAAAATTCATATTTTTTATACAATGCAGCTTTCTTCCCCGGGCCGTACCAAACCACCAGATGGGCCGGATCCGGCCCGCGGGCCGTATGTTTAATACCACTGGTCTAGTGTCATTTTTTTTATGTCTTGCTACTTATGGGAAAAGAATGCCAGAATAAAAATCATTTACTGGCCAATTTTGAGGAAAAAACAAGCTTAAATTTAGTCCAAATACAATCGCTGTTGCGCAGAAGCGCTAACATAACTTAGAAGTGTCTAGAGTGGTTTGGTTATGAAAGTCAATTAACACCATTTTATAAAGGGTCATGTGTTAAAGCAAGAACATTTGTCGAGGATTGGATGACCGTCAACGAAGTAAAATGACTACTACAAGTATCAGAGTCAGCCAAAAAGGACCATTCATTGCTCAACAACTTGTAACCTAACATTTCGACGTAGCATAACATAAATTTGATCATTTGTTCAGCACAATAACTCCAACAAAAGATGAGACCACAAAAATGACATTTAAAAAGTCATCTAAAACATTTTATATTATTTGGGGATAATAATTGCAGGCACTTTAAAAGGTGTGTACTTACTCATATTCATTATACGTAAAA
Organism: Stigmatopora nigra; assembly: GCF_051989575.1. NCBI lineage: Eukaryota > Metazoa > Chordata > Actinopteri > Syngnathiformes > Syngnathidae > Stigmatopora > Stigmatopora nigra. The sequence goes on along the minus strand of NC_135511.1, from coordinate 16,306,539 downwards.
AAATGAGTTTTACAGCTTAGACTGAAACTGTAAAATGCTTTAAAATTATTCCTCTTGGTCTCATTTCTTTGCATAACAAGAACATAGCATTTGGTCAAGGATACATATGTAGACATTTTAATTAGCAGTGTATATTACACCATGGGGTCTCTCGCCTTAAGTCTGGGATATACTCCAGCTCACCCTGGACGCCGGAAAGAACTAATCATCGTCCCCCCCCACCCTAATAAAAAGGATCTACACTATGGAGCAAGCACTGAGGTGACTGGAATGCTAATCACCGGAAAATTGCTGTCGGTGCATACCGTAAGATCATCTTTAATACTGTGTGTTGAACTCAAGGAAATGTCTAAGTGGCTCCAAAGCAATTCTTTGATTTTGCTTAACAACCAAATTCTGCTTAGCTTAGCGGTTGAACTGTAGAACGCTAAACTATAAACAATACTTAATATAATGTATATATATAATATATATATATATATATATATATATATATATATATATATATATATATATATATATATATATATATATATATATATATATATATATATATATATATATATATATATATATATATATATATATATATATATATATATATATATATATATATATATATATATATATATATATATATATATATATATATATATATATATATTAAGATATTATAAAATATATAATATAAAATATTTAAGACATGATGCATATACATCTATATAGCATGTATATATGTGCTTATACATGTATTTGTATGTATATGTAAATATACAAGCACACATATATATGCAAATATATATATATATATATATATATATATATATATATATATATATATATATATATATATATATATATACACATGTATATATATATACACATGTATATATAAACACATCTATATATATACAAATGTATATATATATACACACGTTTACACACATGTATACACACAAATATACACATAAATACACACATGTATACACACATATACACATATATACACACAAACACACAAGTTCAGAAGTAGTTTTAGCCTTGTTGATTAATTACTGCTCAAACAGAGCTTTTTTTAAACCCCTCCTGTGTTTTTTTAAGTTATTTGTTGTCCTCGCAAGACTTTACAAAAGGGTGTTTGGAGTGTGTAGGATTCTGAAGATCCTCTAAATTCAGGATTAAGTAAAAAAAAGAGCAAAGAAAGTTCAAAGAGAACATGACAAAGCAAAATAGACTTGCATCTTTCTGCAACACAAAATCGTCTGTGCCAATCTTTTTGTAAAGCAATTTATGAAACAGATGGCTTTGAGTTTGGTCATTTTATCAAGAGAGAACTGCTATCCACTTACCAGTTCCCATCTGTTGGTATCCCTTTAGCCCTAAGCAGAACTTTAAAAGGAGATATTTTTTTTATTCCTTGAGGTTCAAAGATGTCCTCCCTGCCCTCCCTTTTTTTGGAATAGCGTATATAGAGAACCTTTCATCTCGTCCAAAGTAGTTATGCCAGCCGAGTATCAGGAGTACTCAAAATATGGAAGGCGGAATGACCACATAATTCGGAGTGTCCTTCACACAAATCCACCCCAAATTTTAGAACCATTCACTGTATTTTACTTCTACCTTTTGCTCTGCAGGTGTCGGAGAGGTGCGACTATGTTTTTGTGAACGGCAAAGAGATGAAGGGCAAAGTAAAGATGGCGGTCAACTTCACATATGGCTACCTGAGTGCTCAGCTGGAGCTCAATGTGTGGATACCCAGGCTTCCCTTACAAATCGAAGTGTCGGATACGGAGCTGAGCCAGATCAAAGGCTGGCGTGTGCCTATAATGGCGAGCAATCCCAGGTAAAGTGCTGCAACATTCTCATGACAACTGAAATTTGGCAAAAACTGGTCTTGTGTTTGTGTTTTAGACCTTAACTGGGCTAAGATTTGATGCAGTAGAAAAAATAATGATTTTAAGATTAGCTATGGGGACTATAATGACTGTAGTCGTGTAATTTTAAGTGCAAAGTATTATTTTAGCAAATTAATCTTAGTGTTTTTTAGTTTTAAAGTTACTTAATGCCCTAAAATGGAACTGTAAACACCCATTTTTTTTGTGACATCACAACTAGAATTGATAATCATGTTTAACAGTCTAGGGCTAATGATGAGTGATGAGTATGTTAATACTTTAGTCCTTTTTTTTCTGTTTTTTATGTACTGTTAACGGATGCACTTTTTTATATGTATCGTATCTTGTGCTGACCCGGCTCATCTGGCAAATTTTTAAAGCGAGAGTAGTACAAAATGATAGAAAAATCCCACGGGAACAAAATAATAGAACGTATAGGATAGCATGCTAACAGACTACAACAATCGACACCAATATGTTGCAATTTTAGGAGGGACATGTCTTATTTTATCTGAAACTAACAAAACAAACATGACTGAAGTGATGAGCTGTTTCTCCCCACCTTAAGTTTTACTGATACTTAACAACTGATCAGAAAATGGCTGACCGGTGCAATACAACCTGTCATTAAGGCCAGCTGAAGGTGGCCTGTCATTTCACCTCTCAGTCCTCAGTGGGACGGAACATTATTAGTGCAGCATCGAGGTCAAATCCCTCCCTCGGGGGCTTATCATCAGTGGGGGATCTGCCAACACCCCGACTCTAATACTGATGAATTGCATGTGTTGATGGAAAAACTATAAACCTACTATAATTTCTCTAACGTCGGGCGGAGTTTATAATACACAAGTCCAAGTGAAATGAAGAAAATATGAAATTTTTGTGTAACTTGTGCAAGCCTATAGGAATAAGCCTGAATTGGTGGCCAGCCAATCACAGACCACAAGGAGTCAAACAACCATTCACACTCACACTCATACCTATGGGCAATTTAGAGTGTCCAAAAATAGCCTAGCATGCACATTTTTTGGAATATAGGAGAAAAACAAAGTACCAGGAGAAAACCCACATACTCCACACAGGTGGACCGACCTGGATTTGAACCCAAATCCCCTACTGTGAGACCAACGTGCTACCCACTCAGCCACCGGACTACCACATTCAAATGTATAGTATAGTTTATAGTAATTACTTATTTTTTAACTCTAATGAATTCCAGATTACAATGCAGATATGTCTAAATGTATTATTTATTCTCAGCTGAAACAGCCTGAGACCAATGTGTCCGGAATGTTTGAACTCTGAACCAAAAATAAGCAAAAGCACGCTTGGTGATAAGTCATAAAAGACAAATGTACCCACAGGTTATGTGGAAAGGGCCACTATAACTTGTTTGCTGCTCCGGGTTCTCATAAAGCTTCCAGTTTATTGAGCATGACAACTGCCTGTCTACTTTGAGCGATACCCAACAAATAAAAAGCATGTTATTAGCTAACTAAGCCCAATGTGTTACAGTGTTCCCTCACTACTTTGCTGTTCGGCTACCGCGGACTCAGAGCTTCGCAGATTTTTTTTGGGGGAAAAAAAAAATACAAATATTACATTGAAACAACATATTTTACAGTTTTTTTGTTATAACATGAATTTCACTCTCTACCCATATTCTATATGGTGTACTGTATACAGGGGGGTAAAAAATATATTTTTTTAAAAATTAAATAAAAAAATAGACTAAAAAAATAAAAAATATATATATTTTTTTGAATTAAATTCAAATTAAGCATTTTTGAAAGGGAATCACTACTTCGGCGGAAATTCACTTATCGCGGGTGGTCCCGGTCCCCATTAACCGCGATAACCGAGGGAACACTGTAGTCTGTTCATGCCATTTTATGATCCTTAATTGAAGATACTGATAAATGTAATAAACAGAATTCCTTGGGCCGTAAAAAAAAAAACCGTTGAACATGACTTAAACCCTCATCCAAAGACACAAAAACAAGTAGAGGTCAACCCTACAATTGACAGGCGACCAGTCAAGGGTATTCCCAAGCTTAAAGTCCAAATTCAGATGGGATAAGTTCCACCATTAATGAGGACAAGCCGTTTATAAAATGAAGGGATGAACATTAAAAAAAGGACCCCCAGAGGTGTACCAGATGACTTTATCAGAAGGGACAGCCGGGGTGTTTTGTAATTGTTGAAGCCAACATGCAACTGCATGTTTTCTTTGTCCTTTGTTGTCTTTGTTTATCAGGGAGTAACAGACGTGACCTTTTAAATGAGTACTCTTGGAGAGAGAACCCAATGGTCTGCTTTACATAAGTGTAGAAGTGAATGAGCCAATTGAGTTCTGGTACTAAATTTGGGGCAACTGGGTTAGCATCCAGACGGGCAAAGTTGGATTCGGAGAGAAAAAAAATATGACATTAGTCGGATTTTAGCGCAAACTCTCCTCCCAGTTTATGACTGGCACAGTGTGTATACTTCACCCCGTCCCTCCCTAATCCTTGTCAACATGGAGACAAGATAAACCCTCAGACGAAAAAACTTGTGCAAGTATAGCTAGCACTCAGCCATAAGACTTTTTTTTGAGAAAAGTAGAAAAGTACGACTGTGATAGTTAAATCGGACATTGTTTCCTACTTAATACCATTTAAAAATATTTATTGCTTGTGTATTTCTCATATTAGTTCCACATTTTAATTAAATACAAAGAATATGAGTCCAATTGCTGAATTGAGGGTCCAATGAGTATTTAAAAGTATCGTATTTTCACGACTATAAGGCACACTTAAGTCTTAAATTTTCTCCAAAATAGACAGTGAACCTTATAATCCAGTGCGCCTTATATATGGAAAAAAAAACAGAAAACCAAAAACGAAAAACCACCACTGTCGGATATTAAAAAAAATCACAAACGCCTGAACTGAAACAATACTGTTAAATATGAAGATGCCATCTTAGTTTACAAAATCTTCCATCAAAAAGCTCCTCCCCCACCGCAAGATTTTATACAAAAAAAATCCAAAACATCAACAATGGCTGGCTCTAGAGGTGACTGTAAAGTAGTGAGTGCTTCATACCTGGAAGTCAATAGCAATTACCGTATTTTCACGACTATAACGCGCACTTAAGTCTTAAATTTTTCTTCAAAATAGACAGTGCGCCTTATAATACAGTGCGCCTTATATATGGAAAAAATGTCATTTATTGAGGGTGCGCCTTATCATGCGGTGCACCATATAGTCGTGAAAATGCGGTACATTTCTATTTTTACGATAAAAAATACCCCCGACTCACAAATATTATTGGTAGTATAAATAGATAAAAAGTTAAGATTGATCTAGCCAGTAGAGTAAATGAAAACGAAATAAACATGAGGTAATAATAAGAGGAAAAACAAATTAGAAACGTATTATATTCCTGTTATAAAAGTCATAGGGAGGGGAGTTAACGTTCATGAATATGCAATGATGTGTCATGCAGGGCCTACTTACAGACAACAGATCAGCTATTTTAAGCAAATACAACAAAGATCTGGAATTCTGTGTTAGAAGGTGCAACCTAGAGACAAGTTAGAAGTATTTTTTGGAAAAGAAACATCTGCTATACTCAACACTTCTTAGCCTTTCTCGTTTTCTGAATGTTCCATTGAGAGCTTCCTCGGATCGCTACTGGGGAGTCAATTTTTAAAACCGATGTATTGTTTCCCTTGAAAAAAGATCCAGAATCAGTAGTAGACATTGTTCTACTACTCCAGCTCCTTTGGGAAACTCTGCCCAAACTATGAAGTAAGATTGAGTTCTTTGAGTATGTTGAAGACAAAATACAAGAATTGCATTGATAGTGTGTTTTATAGTACAGTGTTCCCTCGGTTATCGAGGTTAATGGGGACCGGGACCATCCGCGATAAGTGAATTTTTGCGCAAAATAGGGATTCCCCTTCAAAAATGCTTAATTTGAATTTAATTCCAAATTTATTTTAATTTTTTAATTTTTTATTATTTATTATTTTTTTTTTTTTTTATTTTTTACCCCCCTGTATACAGTACACCATATAGAATACGGGTAGAGAGAGTTAAATTCATGTTATAACAAAAGAAACTGTAAAATATGTTTTTTCAATGTAATATTTGTATTTTTTTCCCCAAAAAAACCCGCAAAGCTCTGAGTCCGCGGTAGCTGAACCACGAAGTAGCGAGGGAACACTGTAGTTTGTTTTTTTATTACTCTTTGCTCCGGAACTTTTACAGATATGAAATTACACGCACTGTCTATTATCCTCAGTAGATGTCAGTCATTCAGTTAGATATGGAATTTGTACTAAGGTAGTCCACTATAAAATTTCAAAGTTTTCTGCTCAAAACTAGTTGATACTACACTTTTATTCCTTTTATCGTAATGTTGTCTTTATTTGAAAGCGTCTGCAAAAACGCAGCAAGAAAAATAATGATATAAAAGTAGCATGAGTGTTTGACCACTTCACTTACTCCCGGATATTTTGTTTAGGGGCTCCCTAAACAATACCAAGTCTAAAAACCCATGGCAATTCATTCTTTCATTGAAATTAAGTCATGGAAATCATATGATAAATGTCAGAGAAGCTAATAAGCGGTGAAAAAGACATGAGAAACTTTCCTGAGGAAGAAGAACGCAATGCATACACTTCATTGATCCTCCTACAGTTTTGAGAACAGCATCTCTTGATCATCAGGCTAGAAGTTTTCCAACTGTGGGCCTGAATTTGTTAGATGTCATTGAAATGTACCGAAAAAAAACATAGCAAAGAAGCGGATTTATATCTATATGTTCCCTTTTTTCAATATCAAACAGTTTCTTGGCCTAAGTAAGGTTTACTAAACCGCCTTTTGCATCGTTTGTACTCTTTTGTAATTGTCAGGTCGACCCGTGACAGTGAGGACGACGAAGATGATGACAAGCGAGGACGAGGCTGTACGTTGCAGTACCAGCATGCCATGGTTCGAGTTCTGACTCACTTTGTTGCAGAGTCAGCCGATCCCAGGAGCCAAACTAGCTACATGTTGGGCACTGATTGGCAGGTGGACATAACAGAGTTAGTTTGGGAATTTGTCAAGGTGGAGAACTCTCAAATCGCAAGACTATTGGACAGACGGATACTTGTTGGACGTGGCGTGGGAATGACTACGATTCAGGTTGGTTAAGTGGTGGCTATGAATAAGAACCACTGTTATAAGGAATCCTCAAGTTATGTTAGAGTGAATAGGAAAGTTTGTGAACGGACGTTTGGTCGCCGGTCTTTTGGTCGCCAGTCTTTTGGTCGCCAGTCTTTTGGTCGCCAGTCTTTTGGTCGCCAGTCTTTTGGTCGCCAGTCTTTTGGTCGCCAGTCTTTTGGTCGCCAGTCAAATGTACTTAGATGTTAAACAGTACTTAGATATTAAACTCTCTCTCATGAATATAATTTTGAGAGCTGGTAAACAGTAAACTCTCTGTCACCATTTGAAATGCCTGCAAATACTACTCATTCTCATCCTTGAGTCCGACACCCAAAATGTTTGTTTGCCAACAACCGCAGGACTTATGTTCCACACGTAGTACAGTATCTAGCACTAATAATACACTTAATGCGGGTAAAAAAAATAAAAAAACAAAATAGTATGCAAGCGAACTACACCAAACATCAAAAATGGTAAGCAAGTGATTATTCATCTGCAGTAATAAGATTACTATTTTCACAACTATAAGGCGCACTTAAAAGTCTTAAATATTCACCAAAATAGACAGAACGCCTTATAATCCAGTGCGCCTTATATATGGAAAAAACAGAAAACAAAAATGAAAAACCACCACTGTCGGATATTAAAAAAACACAAAGGCCTGAACTGAAACAATACTGTTAAATATGCAGATGCCATCTTAGTTTACAAAATCTTAAAAAAATTAAAAATGTGTCATTCATTGAGGGTGCGCCTTATAATGCGGTGCGCCTTACAGTTGTGAGAATACAGTACCTTAAAATTACACATAATTGTCACAAAGATGCCTATTATTCAGACTAACTCTCCTGACTTTTGCCAATTAATTCCAGGCTAACGCAACTCTTAGAAAATAAGACATACAAAAACATCAACTATTCTGCTTAGAAAAAAAATATATCCACAAACGTAAAAAAAACAGAGTTGAATAAATGACGACTATTTCGTGTTCCGGTTTAAAAGCAGGTCAGATTAATGTTTAGACCCTTAGAAAAGGATCAGAAGAGGCCCGGCCCATAGAGGGTGCCACTGGTCTCACATCTTTAAACAAAAGCGACATGAAGGGAATCTGTTTTGTTTGCGGAACAAAGATGAATGAATCTGCACAACTAAAAAAAAAAAATAAACACAAACGAGCTTGATGAATTGACACCAGGGATCGTTTGTGTCATCACAAACAGCTGAGACTGACAGAAGAAGCACTCTTTCATGTGAATATGCTCGGAGGAAAATAAAGGTCGCCATTTAGTCACACATCGTTCATCATAAAGAACATGTGATTTGCCTGTTTCTGTTTTAGGGTTAAAATGTGTCTCTTCTGCGGATTACCAGTATGAATCAAAGAAATTGATTCCTACCTGCAGGAGGTTTTGCGATTGGACGTCAGCCAGACGGCGTTGTTGTTTGATCTAAGCAGCTTGAGAAGACGGGTGGAATAAAAAGTAGTTTTAGGGGTATCATTTTGGATTTGGCACAGAGCCCTTAATGTGAGATGAAACACTAGCAGAGACGTTTTCTGAAATCACCCATAACTCTCATGGTAATCTACGTTTTTCAAACGGCAGACATTTTCACAGCTAAGTGGTCATTATACGTGATGCTACTGCCTTCCATTCCAATGTATCACTTGTCAATCAAATCATATCTTATTTTTGTTTAGGTTTTCCTTTTTTTTTTAAACAGGTAGACTTAGTACTTTCTTTTGTTTAGTTGTAGTTGTTTTTCTTGCAAGGGCAAAGTCCAAAATAGAAAATTCTGAATATTTCGTGAGGAGATTGGGGTATAGATTGAGACAATGTTTTATGTACAGGAAGAATTTAGACATTTTTGTTATGGTTTTTCTTTTTTTCTTAAACAGGTAGGCTTAGTGCATTCCATTGTTTAGTTGTAGTTGTTTTCCTTGCAAGGGCAAAGCCCCAAACAGAAAATTCAATTGAGATTGTGGTATACAGTGTTCCCTCGGTTATCGCGGTAAATGGGGACCGGGACTACTTGCGATAAGTGAATTTCCGCGAAGTAGGGATTCCCCTTCAAAATGCTTAATTTGAATTTAATTCAAAATGTATTTTATTTTTATTTATCTTTTTAAATTAATTAATTTTTTTAATTTAAAAAAAAAATGTACCCCCCTGTATACAGTACACCATAAAGAATACGGGTAGAGAGAGTGAAATTCATGTTATAACAAAAAAAACAAAATATGTTGTTTCAATGTAATATTTGTATTTTTTTTTCCCAAAAAAATCTGCGAAGCTCTGAGTCCGCGGTAGCTGAACCGCGAAGTAGCGAGGGAACACTGTAGATTGAGATACTGTATTATGTAAAGGGAGAATTTAGAAATCTCGTTTCCAGATTTTGCTAAAGTATGTTTCTGTTTTATGGCAGGTCTTGTCACCGCTGTCAGATTCAATCCTAGCAGAGAGAACCATCATGGTAGTGGATGACAAAGTGACCATCGTGGAGTTGGGGGTACAGTTGGTTACTGGACTTTCTATGAGCCTGGAGCTCAGTCCAGGTAGCAGCAAAGCAATCCTCGCTACCACGACTGCACAAGAAGTTCTGCGGACCCCCAAACAGGTCATACCACCGAAAATGATGATTATAAACTGTTAATTAATAATTCTACTTTAATATAATGATAAAACAATACTAGGAAGACTATTAAAAAAAACAACTGCAATAACCATCGCATATCAGGTATTCATTAATAACAAGTAAGGTCGGAACTCAAAAATAACTCCATTGGAAATTAAATAAACAAGCCTCCATTCGTAAAAAACAATTCCAGATCAAGCGAAACGAGTGTCCATATTTAAAAACAATATTCGACTAATCACGAAGGTTGTTGGATAGCCATCACGCTAATCAACAACAATTTAAACGTCGTCATTACGAACTTGTATCTGGGGAAAAGGGCGGAGCTTAATCCAAATCAAACATTCAACAGTCCTTGGACCCTTTTTCAACGTCAATATGTTAAGTTAAACATAGTATTTCCAATATATAATAATGCCCAAACTTAAAGAAAGCCAAGCACATGTATAATAAACCCAACATGAACTCACTTCTGGCTACAATTTAAAAAAATTCTATAAATCTTTACTGCATACTGAAGCAACTAACCAGGTCTTAAATGTGAATTCTAGCCTCATTTAAACACTCATATTTCCCCTCAGTCGTCAAAAAACAAATCCTTCACTTGGCAAACAATTTATGGTTCGAATTTAACAGAAAGGTGCAATTATTTAAACAGTTTAATCAAGAGGGAATTACAGTTATTATGATTAGTGTGAATGTGAGGGTGTGATTAGACTGCAAGTAAGACATGCGTGGCGAGGTTCATAGAGGAAAAAAAGCTGTAAAACGTTTGCTATTATAGCAGCTCTTATTATGAAGTAGCGCCCATTTTACTGTTCACGAGTACTAAAATGCAGTCATTTGGGCTATAGACGCAGAGAGAAAAAAACAAATCGATATGAGAGCCTTTAACATTCACTTGGGCCTATTGTAAATGGTATTTTAAAGAAAATTACCAACGTGAGTGAAGGCAAACTTTGGATAGATTGCCTATAATAAATGCTGAAACGTGTCCCTGGATTGGGTTTTTCTTTGGAAAATTACAATATGTGCAACCAATTTGAGGGAAAAACAAAGTAATTTTTGCTTTTTTTTTTAGAGTCATATACACAATTACCGTATTTTCACTACTATAAGGCGCACTTAAGTCTTAAATTTTCTCCAAAATAGACAGTGCGCCTTATAATCCAGTGCGCCTTATATATGGAAAAAAAACAGAAAATCAAAAAACGAAAAACCACCACTGTCGGATATTAAAAAAAAACAAAAATGCCTGGACTGATACAATATGCAGATGTCATCTTAGTTTACAAAATTTTCCATCATTTAGCTCCTCCCCCACTGCAAGATTTTATACAAAAACAATCCAAAACATCAACAATGGCTGGCTCTAGAGGTGACTGTAAAGTAGTGAGTGCTTCATACCTGGAAGTCAATGGCAATTGCCATATTTTCACTACTATAAGGCGCACTTAAAAGTCTTACATTTTCTCCCAAATAGACAGTGCACCTTACAATACAGTGTGCCTTATAATACACTGCGCCTTATAATACAGTGCGTCTTATATATGGAAAAATGCCATTCATTGATGGTGCGCCTTATAATGCGGTGCGCCTTATAGTCGTGAAAATACGGTAAATGCTAGCAAATTCAATGTATTATGCAGTATTAAAAACTCACAATATTAAAAAAGTCCCTGCCATTTAGTTGTTCCTAAATAAACCAAAATGAAAATGTCAATTCACTTTTCAAAGGCTAGTTTTTCATAAATATCCTGTTAAAAAGGATCTCCTAAATCTTTTTACAGGCAAGTAAACTACAGTTAAAATCAATAATTAGATTTAAACACATTTCCAGGTCCGTTTTTTTTAGTAATCAAGCAGTGTCGAAATGTGTATGTGCTGTCTATTTCTTTATTACACACACATCTCTAACCTACTTGAGTCAAGACTTAAAAGTGAAAGTGTGACCGGATATGTTTCCTTGGGCAGCTCATAGAAGTAGCAGCGAAAATGGGGGACTGCACGCAATTGCAACAGCAGTCTCTGTACCCAAATATGACTTCTATCCTCAACTTGGCCCCTCAAATCATATTTTCCTTGCCCCTCTCTCTCATTTCCTCAAGCTACCGTCATTGTGATGCTTTGATCTCTCCATCAAACTTCATCTTAACTTGCTACTACTTCTCATTTCTCGCCATTCGGCTTCTCCAGTTCAGAGAACATCGGGAAAATGTTTATTTTCGGTATTAGTAGGTGCAAAGTTGGGATTTGAAGCTGAAATGGAAGTGATGGGAAGCAGTGTGGTTAATTAATATTATTATAGGTCAACACAATGATATTTTTGGGTTTGTTTTTCTCTTTTTTTAGCCTTTTTTTGGTTAAGAGACCTTTTTTTATTCAAGCTTGGGACCAGTAGTGGTTAGGAATGCGACTGGGTCAAGCTACTATATAATGGATGGCTGAGAATCTGCGAATAAAATAAAAAAATAAGTAAAATAATGTGATAAAATTGTAAACTAAGTTATCTTCAGGTGTTTGTTTTGGTAGAAGTTAGATAAATCTAACTAGAATAAGGAGCAATTTAAAAGTTTCCCCAAACTAAACGGCTAAGAAAACATTTTTGCTTAAGATCGTTTTCATGTAAACGCAGTTTGTTTTGTCCTAAAAACAAAGCAGTATGGTGCCTGCATCCAAAAAAAGTTTCCTAAGTGCATCCTCTAGAGCCAGAAACAATTCCTATTTTCCAATGTTATTTCTTGTGAGTCATACTACGAATTGAAAAGTCAAAATACATACATGTAAACGAGTGCCTTTCCAAAAAAATTTGTAATTTCTGTAATTTTTGTAATTTCACCACTATTAAAGTGAAAAAAAATCTATATATTTTTTTTAAAAGGTTCTTATGCTGTTACTAATCAATGAGAGGATACATTCCAGAAAAATCTACTGCAAAAAAATGAAGATTAAAGCAGTTCTAGATGTAATATCTCAGTTCTGTCACCAGTGATTTCCATATTTTAGCTCACAAGTTAGCAAAGAGGCAGATGCACCCATTCAAAGAGCCACATGTGGCTCCCGAGCCATAGGTTCCCTACCCTTGCACTAGATGACCTAAAACTTGACTGGTAAATCAATCAGCACATTTTTTTTTCTTACAGGAAGCTTTGATCAGCGCCTGGTTGCAGTTCAGCGACGGCTCCGTGGCTCCTTTAGACCTATACAACTCGGATTTTTTCACCCTAACAGCTACATCGCTAGATGAGAACGTGGTGACAGTACAACAGAATCCTTCATGGAAATGGCCTGTCATCGTAACAGAGGCAGAAGGCCAAGGCCTGTTAGTCAGGGTAGAAATGACTGTTTGTGAGATTTGCCAGAAATTCAAACGACGCAGTATCCTGGCAGCGGGTAACTGTAACGTCAAAGTGAAATTTGGTTACAGTGACAGTTCTAGAGGCGAAGGCAGCGACTACGCCACTGACGGCGAGGAAATGGAGAACCGAGGAAGGCCGCCTTCGTCTGACAGAATCGGACTCGGTACCCACTACTACGGCAGCTCAGTATCCGACACGGAACAAGGCGTCTTTATCGGAGCCACCACTACAGGTAGCGCCATCATAATCCGACCTAACGGGGACAAACTCTCGGGAGACGGGAGCGAGAGTATGCCGATCGATTTTGCCGATTTCCCCGCCCAAGTGGACCTCCCCCGTGGGCGTAATACAGAAGACGACCTGGTACAGACTCCCCGCGGTTTAACAGACCTGGAAATCGGTATGTACGCCCTCTTAGGGGTCTTCTGTCTGGCTATCCTGGTGTTCCTTATAAACTGCATTTCCTATACTTTAAAATACCGCCACAAGGAGTTGTCTATTGAAGGCCAGGAGAATTTGAACCATGCCCATGACTGGGTGTGGTTAGGGAATGAGGTGGAGCTTCTGGAGAGTGAAACTAGCTTGTCGCCACAGCAGGAAGAACAGGCGTCCATGATAGACTCGGGGAGTGGGTTGGAGGAAGGCAGCCATTTGTTAAATGGCTGCTCGACTCAGAAGAATGTTCAAAGCCAAGTACATAGAGCGGCTGATGTAGGCTGCCTTGCCAAGGAAGGTAAAGGAGAATCACCCACCACTAAGAGGAAGCGAGTACAATTCACCACGTTTACCACCGTGCCCTTGGACAGTGGCTATCCGACTGTTAGCACGCTAACCCGATGCCACAACCAGGATATTAAGTGGGTGTGTCAGGACGTAGCGCTCGGAGACTGCAAGGAGTTACGCCAATATATGGAAAGGTTAAATGACGGTGCTTTGAAAGAGGTAGCATAACATAACCCAATGTGCACCACATGACTCACCCTTTTGCCTTTCAGGGGAGTGTGGATCTGGATTTTAAAGTGGACTCAGATAACTCCTAGAATGGTATCCAAGACATGTAATGTGACATGTACAAAAAAAAATAATAAGAATTGAATGAAGACATGTTTTTTTGTTTTTGGTCAATTTTCTTTTCGTTTTTTTAACAATTACAGGATTGGTCATCTGTTGGTGATAAAGTTTAGAAATTCAAATAGCACATAAGACTTCCATTTTGGTTCTCAATTCCTCCCGCCAAATTGTAGCTATCATAAGAATAACAGTGTTAGCATGTTTTCCGTAGTTGGAAAGAAATAAACACCATATTTTTGTTCCTAAACCTCCCCCCAACAAGGCCAAAATGTACAACAATCATCTACAAAAACATTGTATTGTTCCTCTGTATATTGTATTTTCATATCATTTAAGTAATATACGACAATGTCAAGAGCCTGTATCCGCTTTTACTGAGTGCAGCATTTTAAAACCTCTCATTTGGATAACTTTCACTATTTTGTAAGAAGAGAGCTTAACAACAGGGACCAATTACACAATAATCCTTCTGTTAAGAGTTTTTGGATGTGATGCAATTTCGCCAGATTGTGAGAGCTTTAGTCCTCTATTGCGACCCGGCGTTGGGAAAAGAGTGGCCATTAAAGTATCCCTGTCCTCAAAATATGTCCTCTTAGGACAAGCTAGAGCATGGAAAGGGTTTTTAAATGGCTGGACAACATGGTAATGTGACATTTCTTATGCTGCCCATGAGTTTTGTGAGCTTTGAAGAAAATACCAATTAAGGTCTTGTTAACCTCTGCCCATAGCTGCCTAGGGAATATACTACAAAAAAAAATATTCGAAAGCTTTTACCTGAAAAGAAAAGCAGTATAATTACAAGTAAAGTCGAATAGTTTTTTTTTTTTGCTAGCGGTAATTGCGCAAATAATAACAATCCTTCAAAAATGTCTCAAACAAAAGCAGCCTTCTGAGAAATTGTATGTTTTTCGTTGCCGTTATTGTTATTAGCGTCACAGTGGTGTCGACTATTTTGGGAGTTTTTTTTTTTTTTTTGGTTGGAGTGTGTTATTATTTTCCATCAAGGAAAGAAATGTTCCCATTATGTTAACTGTTTGTGGAGGATGGCGTCGACTAGTAATGAGCAATACTCGACATACTGCAGTTTGGATGACGGGAGACCTGAGATACTTCATCAACCACTGGTTTGTGTATAATTGGGAATGTCAAATACACATACACATACACACATTTTTTAAGAAAGTTTTGTCTCCACCCCCCATCTCTCTTTTGCACTTGTTTAATTAGTTCAAGCAGCTCGTTGGTTCTCACTTATCTCCTTCAGTGTTCCTTTAATTATTCCAGAACTTTATCAACCAAAAACATTATCAACTGGAAAAAAAACACCAGTTTTTGCGTGGTAAACTACAACTTCTAAAGAAATACTTGACCTGAATATTAAAGTGGATGGATAACACCAAGTATAAATGACTTTCATGTGAAGGATAGTTGGACTCTAAATTATGGGAGTTAAAATCAGGGGCCACATTCAGGCTACCGTATTTTCACGACTATAAGGTGCACTTAAAAGTCTTAAATTTTCTCCAAAATAGACAGTGCGCCTTATAATCCAGTGCGCCTTATATATGGAAAAAATCAGAAAACGAAAAACCACCACTGTCGGATATTAAAAAAACACAAACGCCTGAACTGAAACAATACTGTTAAATATGCCATCTTAGTTTACAAAATTTTCCATAATATAGCTCCTCCCCCACTGCAAGATTTTATACAGAAAAGTCCAAAACATCAACAATGGCTGGCTCTAGAGGTGACTGTGTATTAGTACTTCATACCTGGAAGTCAATAGCAATTACCGTATTTTCACCACTATAAGGCGCACTTAAAAGTCTTAAATTTTCTCCAAAATAGACAGTGCACCTTAAATATGGAAAAAATGTCATTCATTGAGGGTGCGCCATATAATGCGGTGCACCTTATAGTCGTGAAAATACGGTAATTGGATCTAATGTGGGCCGTAATGGTAGATTTTTTGGACAAAAAAATCAACTCACTGGTTGCCATTGTTGGCACAAGATGTCCAATTCAGTCTGACTGGGAGTTCCAAATAGCACCAAACGATAAGCCAGTTCTCCCATCTTAAGTTTAAGGTACTTATGAATCACTTCATGTACATTGTCAACCACATTCTGTTAATTTTAGGCCATTTCCAGGTTACATCTTGTTGATTTGGAGCATTTTGGGGTTACTTCCTTGTTAATAAATTAGCTGTCAGTGACATAGCTAGATGTCCAATCCACTTTGTCTGGGAATAAATGATAGTGACCGCGGATACAAAAGTCTATAGTATGCAAGTATTCGCTCCGTTATACAGATTATAGATATCCAAAATAAAACAATGTGATTCTGTATGTACGATAAATGAAAGACTTGCTACGTCCCTATTAGACAGAATAAGGAATAATGATTGGATTGGACCCCCCTGTCGGACTTCCATTCACAAAGAAATAGCCTTTAGGAGACAATTGACAGGGTGGCTGCTCTGCTTAGCTAGCAGACTGTGAAGGGTGAAGAACGGCAGGGATGTCTGGAAAGATTTAAGTGTTGTCCACAAGGCATATGATAGATGAGAGTCCCTGCAATTAAAAATCCACTAAGACCTGAGGGGGTAATTTACTGAATCTGATAAGATTGGATTTCACTGTGCCACAACCAGTCGTCCTTTTCCTTGTAAAATAAAGCTAAAAAAGCACAAAGCGACTATTTGAATCCTGAGAAGGAAGTAGAGCAGCTGGTAAGTAGCTGGTTCTTTTGTTTTTATTAAGATATTTTACTGAAAACTAGTTTGATCTAGAGACAAAGTTGCCAATGAAGAGTTGGTGACAATGACATGGGTACCAATAAATAGGCATCACATGATAAAGACAACAAGTCTTGACTACTGTTTTCTATTGAGTCATTCACCCTACGCCAGAATCCTTCCTTCCAATTACGCCATGTGTGTCAAAGTGGCGGCCCGGGGGCCAAATCTGGCCCACCGCATCATTTTGTGCGGCCCGGGAAAGTAAATCATGAGTGCCGACTTTCTGTTTTAGGATCAAATTAAAATGAAAAGTATAGATGTATATTAAATTTCCTGATTTTCCCCCTTTTAAACCAATTGTAATTATTTAGTCTTTTTTTCTGTTTTTAGTTAAAAAATAATTTGCTAAATCTAAAAATATATATATAAAAAAAGCTCAAATAAACATTGTTTTAGATCTATAAAAACTGAACATTCAGGGCTTTTAATCCAGTTTTTTAATCCATTTATTAAAAAAAAAATCAAAATATTATATCTAAAATTGTCCGGCCCACATGAACTTTATTATTAATTATGCCATCAGATTCGACTATGCAGAGGCAAACCACTACATAAGCAATCTTTACTTACAAAATCTAAAGTTATACATATACGCAAGTCTTTCTAATTTATTTTTGAATACTTTATTTATTTATTCTTCTCATTTTCATCATTTAAATCATGTATAAAAACCTGCCTTGGAACCAGCACCATTTTTCAGTAAAAAATAAAACATTCTGCTATCTTCAACCCCTCGGGTTGGACTCGAAAAAAAAAATAATACTGGAGAATAATGAATCCATTCTTTTGGAGGATGGGAAGTGAATACTTGGTCAGCTAACGCTACATTTCCCTGGAATCAAAGTGAACAGGAGCTCCCCGAGGCCACAGTCTTAAATGGACTTTTAATGAAATTAATGATGTGAGTACAAGATCTCACTAATGCTCAGCAGTTCTCCCTGTGGACTCTGTTAGCAATTTCCAAATGATTCGCTGCCTGATTTGTTTTTTTTTTTCCTCCTGTGACCCCCCCCCCCCCACTGTGCTTATTTTTTTTTTTACGTCAGAGCACTGCGGCTTCTAATTCCATCGAAAAATGTCACTGGCAATCGAACCAAAAAAATGTCAACCATTTTAAAACTGAGTCAAAAATTGATGGCAAACTAGCTTCGAGGTAAATATTTTACAACAATATTTATTAATACATTCTCTGAAAACAGCTTCAGTGGTGCTGCTTATTCCAAGGATAAAAGATTCCATCTATTACAGACTTAATGATCGTAGTAATGAGGGAACGCTGCCAATTGGAACAGTGCGGAATTATACGGGTGGGAGATTTACGAAACATCGGATTTAGATCATGTGGCTCTGGGACACTGAATCGAATAGCGAGAAGAGTCATATCAGGATTCCGATGTACCACTAGACCTGAGAAAAGGCCAACTTTTCCTGCTGACTAGCCGAGACGTACAACCGTAGTCAGGAACAGTGCGGAATTATATGGGTCTGATATTTACAAAACATCGGATTTAAATCATGTGGCTCTGTGAGAGACTGAATCGAATCGCAGTAAGAGTCATACCTGTAAAAGATTCCGATGTACCACTAGACCTGAGAAACACTCCGAATAAGGGAGCAAACTTTTCCTGCTGACAGGTCGAGATGTACAACCGTAGTCAGGAACAGTGCGGAATTATACGGGTCAGATATTTTACGAAACATCGGATTTAAATCACGTGGCTTTGCGAGACTGAATCGAATCGCGAGAAGAGCCATATCAGGATTCCGATGTACCACTAGACCTGAGAAACACTCCAAATAATGACAGGTCAAGATATACAACCGTATTCAGGAACAGTGCGGAATTATACAGTTCGTAGATTTACGAAACATCGGATTTAAATCACGTGGCTCTGCAAGACTGAATCAAATCGCAAGAAGAGTCATATCAGGTTTCCGGTATACCACTCGACCTAAGAAACACTCCAAACAAATGGCAAACTTTTCCTGCTGACTAGCCGAGACGTACAACCGTAGTCAGTACAAAGATATATCGAGCCCGACTCTCCAAGCCAAAGGCCAAAACACAATTGCATTTGCTGTTTAAATCCTTCTTACAGCCGAGGCTAGAACCCTATCCACCTTGTCACCATCAGTCCCGGAGCACCAGTCAGGCCGCAATATATATATAAACCAAGACAAATCAGAATGTATTCCTACCTGCTACAATACAAGAGAAGGTCAAAGGGCTACGAAAAGAAACCTGCCACAAATACGGGAAGGTGAGCTGTATTTATTCTAAGACACGTTCCTTCTTATGAAAGTCAAGCTGCTCTGCAAAAATCTTGCCAGGAGACTGAAACCGGTACAATCAACTTTCACCTGAAAGCATGCGACTTAACGAGGGCTACTGCTGTTTGTATCGTTATTGTAGCGGGTTAGCTGTAAGCCATGTCTAAGGCGAACCTGGGTAGGCGTGGATGTCAGTTCGAGCGTTTTCTAACATAACTTGGATTGAAAATGTTTCATATAAGCTCATAAAATCATGGAGATGTATTTTTTTTTACCCCTTGAGACGAGAAAATGTCATTTAAAAATTCCACTGTCACATCAGGTGGTATTTTACTGAATTCAGTATATTATCAGACATTACTGGAGTTATTTTTCTTGGTCAAATAGACCAAAAAATACTGTTTTAATCTAATTTTACCATTTTCCAGAGTTAAGGAAGATTTCTTAGTATCATTGCTAGGCGACCAGTGATTTCTTTGATTTTTTTTCCAAGAAATTCAATCATTTCATCTGAAAAATTGTACCGTGTTGTAAAGAAAATTGCTTCAAAAAGGAACATTGCGGATATAATCCTCTATTTCTTTTCCATCCTAGCCAAAAAGGTAAGATGAGTAGATTCAGCATATGGATGGAAATGTACCAAGCGCTAAGTATTCTGTTATTTTGATGTAACTGCTTTGATCAACTAGCAAATGATGTGATGCCAATGAAAAGTTGCTTTTGTGTTTCACCCGTACAACTTCAACATAACGGCAATCATTAAGAAGAAAGTAGAATTGTACTCACCCATAAATCGAAGTCCTTTGTTGTGTTACCAAGCGCTTTTTCCTCTTGTCCGAGACTCAACTCATTGCGAGTACACAAAATCTCTGCTAGCACAAATACTCTCAATTAGCACAAGCACTGTAATGGCATCTCTAATGCGTGACCGGACGTTTGGTCTCTAGTCTTTTGGTCCCTTTTGGTCGCCGGTCAAATGGTGACAGAGAGTTTACTGTTGAAACCAGCTCTCAAAATTATATTTATGAGAGACAGTTTAATCTCTAAGTAATGTTTACTATCTAAGTAATGTTTAATATCTTAGTACTGTTTAATATTTAAGTATTGTTTAATATCTAAGTACTGTTTAAAAGCTAAGTACTGTTTAATATCCAAATACTGTTTAATATCCAAGTACTGTTTAATATCCAAGTAGTTTAATATCCAAGTACTGTTTAATATCAGAGTAGTTTAATATATAAGTACTGTTTAATATCTAAGTACTGTTTAATATCAGAGTACTGTTTAATATCTAAGTACTGATTAATATCTAAGTATTGTTGAATATCTAAGAGAGAGTTTAATTTCTAAGTACTGTTTAATATCTAAGTACTGTTTAATATCTAAGTACTGTTTAATATCTAAGTACTGTTTAATATCTAAGTACTGTTTAATATCTAAGTACTGTTCAATATCTAATTACTGTTCAATATCTAAGTAATGTTTAATATCTCAGTAATGTTTAATATCCAACTACTGTTTAATATCTAAGTACTGTTTAATATCTAAGTACATTTGACCGGCGACCAAAAGACCGGGCGACCAAACGTCCGGCGACCAAACATCCGAGCATCCTTTAATGAATACAAATAAAAAATCTATATTTATTCTGTTCCTGTCCAAAACAGAGCATATATATCTACTACTTCTTTTTCCCTGTGAATGAAAAACCCCATGACCTTACTTCCATCTTTCGGATAAGTAATATCTCCTTTAGCTTTGAGGGGAAAAAAAGCCTTCAGGATATAAATGAACAAAGACAGCTCTGATAAGATAATTAGGCTTCTGTAAACGTCAGTGATTAGCACACATAATGGTGACGTCTGCTGGGCAATATTCTTAAACGTTGCGTTGGCAGTAGTTTATCTTAATTATCGTGCTGCTGATACCCACTAATCCGCCAATTACTGAAGGAACATTGTCAGCAGCATCTGCCGCAGTTCATTAGGCAGGTGAGCCCCCGTAATACAATTACAAATCAAATTGTAAATGATTTTAGTGGCTCACATGCAATGGGAATGGCATTCATAAAGCGTAACATTGATTTGTGTTTATCAATAAAAGGTGAATATTACATTTCAGTTCCACATCTATGACCACATAAATAATCAACATTGTAAGGCTAAAGCGGTTTCAGTTTTGACTTCATTCACCTGTGTTATTTTGTTTTTGTATTGTCCAATTACATCCATCAATTTGTTATGTTTGCCCAATCAGCTTCCACCAGAAATTTGCCTCGTCCAGGTGTTCCTCGTTATTCTGCTATTATTACTCAGTTTTCTTTAACTACATTTCCAATTTAAGATAAAATATTTAGATTTTTTTTTAAATACATGGATTAAAAGAACTGGATTAAAAGCCCTGAATATTCCGTTTTTTTATAGATCTAAAACAATATTTATTTTAGATTTTTTTATATATATTTTTAGATTTTCCCAAATATTTTTGAACTAAAAACACAGAAAAAATGGATTAAAAAATTACAATTATTGATTTAAAATTGGAAAAATCAGGGAATTTAATATACATCTATACTCTTCATTTGAATTTGATCCTAAAACAGAAAGTCAGCACTCATCATTGACTTGGGCCACACAAAATGATGTGGCGGGCCAGATTTGGCCCCCGGGCCGCCACTTTGACACCTGTTCCCAATCTTAACCCCTAAAAATGAATTGCGCTTTTCCAAATATAGTTTTTTCTTTATTAAACCTTATTTGCAAGTTCTCAAAAGCAACCCTCCCCATCACGCTTTATCGCCAAATTTCCCAACAACGTAATGCAAAGCACCGCGCAACAGTCTCCGTTTCGAAGCCCGAGGCGAGAACGTTACTCAAACATCAGACGGCACTCTCACTGGCGACGACTTACTGATTGGATAAAACAGGAAAGCGCTGTCTCCGACGAACCTTGTCACCGTGAGGCTTTTACATTAAAGAATTTCTGACAATTCACTCATTTCGGTTTGTGCCTGATGAAATTAAGATGTAACACGTGAAATACACGTGAGGGGTTTATAATGCAATCTTACTCTATTTTTCATTGTGCCTTTAGCCCAAGGCCTATCCCCCATCTTGTTCTTGTCAGTACTAGCCTAAATAAACTAATTATGAAGAGTGAATGTATTTTTCGGACGATAAATCCCATTTTTTGTGTATTTTGACTGGGCCTGTGACTTATCTATTGTATTTTTTTCCCTCTGACAACTGATATAATATTCAAATGGTCAAATATATCATCAGTCACAAAACAGAAAATAAACACAGAAAATAAAGACACACATAAAGTCACATAACATGTAAAAGAACATTTTTTTAATCGATCAAAAACAAAAAGTAAGTAAATTAAGTCGGCTGTGATGTAAACACTAATGTAAGCTCTCAAAAAGGCAGTTTTAAATGCATAAAAGTCATCTTTATGCATTGAGAGCTTACGTATTTTGGAGAAAATTGAACAGAAATTGAAACAGAAAATAAAAACACCACAGCAGATTTCTTCCAAATCAAACAAAAATGGTGCCAAGACGAGTATTTTTAACAAAAATAAAAACACAACATAAATAATAATAAAAAGTCTATGCATAGTTTTGGATAAACTTTTCTAACCAGTATTTTCCAGGGAGTTTTTTCGTGTATTCGTGTATTTCAGTGGTTTCTTGAAATATTTCCAGTTATTAATATTGATAATTTTTATAAGCAAACTGACCATGACTATTGCAGCTTACCCCCAACCCTCAAAATTATGAAATAATACTCATAAATTCAATAATAGGATTTCTATTAGAACATTTGGTTTTCACAGTATAGCCAGTCAATTCAAATATATACTTTGAATTAAAAAGTTAAAATATTTAGCCAGTCAATTCAAATATAAACTTTGAATTAACAAGTTAAAATATTTTTAAAAAAGCGACCTTAAAAGAGCATCACATAAATTGCAAAAGTTTACAATATAAAGTTATCCTTAATGGCAAACTGCATAGTATTTGCCAATCATATTTCTAAATGGTTACGAAAAAGTATATTCAGCAAATAATGCATAGCTATAAATTATTTCAGTCATTAGACTGATTGTGCATGATTTCAGACCAAGGTCAAGAGTGTAAATGGATTTTTAAAAAAATAGCGACCTGTGAAATGTCAATAATAATAAAATAATTTGGATGGTAAACAGTGTATATAAAAATTGAGAATACTTCAGTTTTGTCATTTAAATCAAGCCAAAATCAATCATTATAAAAGGAAATTGGCCTCATATTTGCGCAACTCAATCAAAAACATATTTGAGAAGTCGGAGATGCAAAATTGTACACACCCGTATGTGTTAAAAATGAACACATTTTGAATAGGAATTGCCAAAAATACCATTTTAAAGTGCACCGGATTAACCTGCATAACATTTGGCTAACTTTTTCCTATTTTTATATCCTTAAACTGATTTTTTTTTTACATTTAACTTAGAATTAAAGCTGTTCCTAATTCTCCCTAACTTGAATAATGACTAAAAATGAAATGTTATGGTTGTTTTCTACCCCCTATTAAAAAAAAACCCTGCATTTGACAATGGGAGTTTAGATTTTTATGATATTACCGTATTTTCAGGACTATAAGGCACACTTAAAAGTCTTAAATTTTCTCCAAAATAGTCAGTGCGCCTTATATATGGAAAAAAATGTAAATGTGTCATTCATTGAGGGTGCGCCTTATAGTCCTGAAAATACGGTAATCTTATGTCATAATTGCAAGTCTAGTGCAAATAAAGGCAACAAATGGTGTAAACAGGCAGGTTTAAAAATGATATAGCTCCTGTCTTTTCGAATCACCTGAAATTTTAAGAAAAAATAATAATAAAACCCCCCCTAAAACTCTTCTGCACGATAGCATCAATATTTACTCATTCCTATGAGTGTAAAAAATTCAGGATTTGATAAAATTTAAGCAAAAAATACCAATGGAAACAATTAGGAATCTTACTGGAAGTGTCAAGATGAGATTTGTCTTTGTCTTTTGCTTCCTGCTCGGCCTCTCTGCTTATCATATTTAAAAGTGACGATGAGGAAGATGAGAAGAGTGACACCCTGAATCCCAGCCAGGAGGAAAAAGTAATAATGTAACGAGCAGTCGTTGATATTTCCTAGAAAGACGGGAGGAGAGTGAAAAGGAGACATTGTTAGTCTTCACATCTGCTCTGAGTTGAAAAGGCAGGTGATCGTGCTTTTTTAGTGAAATATGAAGAACAAAAGAGTCTATCTGGCATGTTCTGATGCTTTGTGTTATAAAAGAATATGGCTGACATGGAGAATGGCTAGTTTTTTTCCCATTTTTTTATCAGAAGCCAGCTTTTTACTTTTCAACTCTGTCAAATCCAAATACAAATTGAGTTCCCACTTTGAAACCAAAAACAACAAAACGACAACTGAACAAACCGCAACATACAGATGAACAAAATACACTTTGATACTTATTAAAAGGAACCATTTGTTTTCCCTTGAGAATAGGACACAAACAAAATAAACACTCCCTTTTCCCTGCGCTGAATAAACAACAAAAAAACCAACAACAATGGCAAACCACACCACTACTGTTCTGTTTTTTTCTCCCTGCAAATGCTATGTAACGTATTTTCACGACTATAAGGCGCACCGCATTATAAGGCACAACCTCAATGAATTACATTATTTCCATATATAAGGTGCACTGTATTATAAGGTGCACTGTATTATAAGACGCACTGTATTATAAGGTGCACTGTCTATTTTGGAGAAAATGTAAGACTTTGAAGTGCGCCTTATAGTCGTGAAAATATGGTAATTGCTATTGACTTCCAGGTATGAAGCACTCACTACACATTCACCTCTAGACCAGCCATTGTTGATGTTTTGGATTTTTTTTGTATAAAATCATGCAGTGGGGGAGGAGCTTTATGATGGAAGATTTTGTAAACTAAGATGGCATCTGCATATTTAACCGTAGTGTCTCAGTTCAGGCGTTTGTGTTTTTTTAACATCCGACAGTGGTGGTTTTTCGTTTGTGGTTTTCTGTTTCTTCCATATATAAGGCGCACTGGATTATAAGGCGCACTGTCTATTTTGGAGAAAATTTAAGACTTTTAAATGTGCCTTATAGTCGTGAAAATATAGTAGTTGTCAAAAAAAGATACTCTTTAACATGTCAAACTCTAGACAAATGAAGCCCTTGTTTCCCCAAGAAAGGTAAAAAATAATAATAAAGTCCTGACTGTTGTTTTAGGCTGGTCTGACAGTGGACTGAGACAGACAGAACAAATATTTAGTTTGTGTAACAAGCTATGCTTCAGGCACAGTTCCCATAAGTAGATACTGTACATAGAGTATATTGCTTTTCAATGAGAATGTAAAGCCCCTGAAGCCATATTCAGTCTTCCTCAGAAAGCCCCTATTACTTTCTCCAGTGGAGCTGTCACTGCAAATATAGTTCAACCAAGAGCCCCAAGCTTGATGGCAGTAAAATATGCGTGCAAATACTCCCGGTTTCACCATCATGATGCTAATCGAGGGAAAGAGAATTTGAAAATGAACTTTTTTTTTTATTTTTAGTTCAACTTCTATTAAAATGAACTGATTCACACACTTTGGTTAGTTAATAGGGCAGCTTGTAAGTAGGATTTTTGTGTTGACACAGACCTCATGTCCAATGTTCCCTCAATTCCCACAATTGCGCACTACTGTCGTCTTCTCTGCGCAGCAGCAATCGCATGGCGCGCAGTAAATAAAATCCAAACTTGTACACCTTCGTGTACATGCAGTACCAGTCCTAGCCACTGCTCCTTGTCCATCCAGCTCTCAGCAGTACTTGTAAGTACCACTTTTTTTAATTCTAACATTTTAATTGAAGTATTTTGACTTAAATTTCAACATTCTGGTAAAATCTGACAAATCTCTAATATAAATGTGATGTTTTTACTTTATGTATACTTCTATCAAAAGCAGTTTTGTGTTCACACACATTACCGTACATGCAGTACCTGTCCTAGCCACCACTCCTTGTCCATCAATCTCTCAGAAGTACTTGTAAGTTCCAATATATTTTTTTTAATTCTAACATATTTAATTGAAGTATTTGGACTTAAATTTCAACATTCTGGTGAAACCTGAGAAATCTTCGCTTTGTGATCCAGCCCAGGAACGGAACTTGTTCGTAACTCATCGTGTCAATAACCGAAAAGGAAAATTTATGGATAAACTATTTTGATTCATGTAGAATTCCAAAAAAATACATTTTTTTTCTAAATCATTGTCGACTTGGAATCCTTGAACCGATCAATTTGCCTGAATGCCTGAAAAAAAAACACCTCAATAGGCACAACATCGCAAGATGACCTTTTCAACTAAAGAGGCAGTGATGTCATAATATATTTAGTTATAACACAAAACCTTCATGTCCTTGTACTTGATTTAATGCCCCCGTTTGGTCCTACTGATCAAAGTACAAGATTAACTCATAGAAAACGAGATCCTCAAGCTTTTCTTGATCAATCGTCTCCGTCTAACATCACAACATCGCAATGTGATTCCACAAAGTCATTCCACCAATCTATCGGTTGTGTGGGTGCATCTTTGTCGATAATTAGGAATTCAGCGAGAAAAAAAACAAAAAAACGAACGGGTGCGATGACATATCACCACATACAGAAACGATGAATCTGTCGATGCGCCTTCAAAAGAATAAAGCGTATAACATTTGATCTTCCAGGCGTTCTGGAGAATGACTGATGTTGTGGCAAGGCATTAAAGGAAGAGAAGATGAAAAGACATTTATTCTGTTGTCATCTTCATCTGGTCAACTGTTTTTGATTGTGACAGGTGGACTAGAAAAAGCTGTGTAAATAATTCAGATAGTAAGAAACTGAGGTTGATGAGAGTTGAGGGGGGGGGGGGATCTGTTGTTAAGATCAACATTCAATAATTGACCTTCACGGTAAGTAGTAGTCACAATATGGCGCTTTCTAATCTTAAATGATCATATCTACCATTAAAAAAAAACACTAACACTTAATGGTTACTCGCATAATATAATGTTAGACTACAGTAAGGGTGTCAAACTCGGGTTGGTTTGCAGGCCGCGTTAACGTCAACTTGATTTCACGTGGGACCATTTTAGATATATATTTAGATTTTTTTTTTTAATAAATGGATTAAAAGAACTGGATTAAAAGCTCTGAATATTCTGTTTTTTATAGATCTAAAACAATGTTTATTTTCGATTTTTTTAAATATATTTTTAGATTTTACAAAATTATTTTTTAACTAAAAATACCGAAAAAATGATTAAAAAATTACAATTATTGATTTTAAATGGGGAAAATCAGGGAATTTAATATACATCTGTACTCTTCATTTTAATTTGATCCTAAAACAGAAAGTCGGCACTTATGATTTACTTTCCCGGGCCACACAAAGTGATGCGGCGGGCCAGATTTGGCCCACAGGCCGCCACTTTGAGACCTGTGGTGTAGTGGTTCACTCGCATGAATGAATGAAAGAAAATGAATGCCTATAACCTGTTATGTGTGGGTGTTGTGGCTATAATACGGTAAGGGGAACATTCAGATTAAGGGATTTCAGTGAAATTCCGTGTTCTTGTTGTCATTCACTCTGCGCCATGTTTCGTCTGACAGAATTGACAAAAAAGTGATTATGTGATTAGGTACATCATGTGCTTTAGTGTATAAATTGGAATGGTGTATCCATTACATTCTTGTCATAAATTTTAATCCAAAGAAAAAACCTTCATGAAAGCGTAAAAATGTGTTTGCAATACATGATTTGATTTAAAATTTGGGTATTTCCATTACCAATTTTGATATTTAAAAAAAAAGTGCATTACTAGTGGTAATAGAAATGCAGATTTTCTTTAAAAAAAATGTAAATAATATTGGCAAGAGCTAAATCTGTTATCTTGCTAGGCTATTAGTGATGCTATGGTTGTTCATGTATTTGTGGAGGATCTGGTCATTGGCTTCCCAAATATTTTTGAGACATTATTGCTTTTAAAACATTCCGTTTTTGTCTAATTTTGGTGGAAATATCTGGTTAGTCTTATTTCCTTGATTCCTCCCCACATCCTTTAATAGTTCCCCCCTCTGTGCCTTCCATTACAAAGCTGAACAAGGAGTCTCTTAAGCTTCACATTTGAGACTTTTCACATACCAAGCTCTTGTTTCTTCAAATGTCACTTCCTGCATCTAATTTGAAACCCTTTTATGTGTTAATTTTTTCTCTCTCGATGTCACAATGAACTCTTTTGAGAGCTGTTTTTATTCCCCCGATGACAAATGGTCTTTCGTTTGGATAGGGAGGGGTCAAGTTGTCACTAATCTGAAATCAGATGTCCTGGATTTTCAAGACAAGATGGCATTCACACGTCTCGCTTTAAAGTTTCGGGGTCACATTGAATGAAATGTCAGCGTTCTAATGCCTTTTTTTACATCACAAAGCTTAACTTGGGCTAAGTGCAACATATGGGGGCCATGCTACAAACTCTTAGTCGGTTATGCGAGACATATCAAGTTTTCTAAGAGAGTATAGTTCTACAGAAAATGATTAAATAGCTGAAACAAAGACGCATTGATTTCTCCTCAAATTTGGATCTTCAAGCTGAAGATGATATTGAAGGCATCGAAGCATTAAAATGTTCAGTCATGACATTTCAAGCTTTGGATCAATTGGTACATCTTGAAATGTTAATTGCTATTGACCTATTTCATCTAAGTCAGGTACATTGTTCCATATCTAATACACTGTCTGTGTAATCGTAGTCCTTGTTATTGATTTATACTTGTTGATGTAAACAGGCAAAAGAAACTCGAAAAACGAAAAAAACAGTGCATGTAATCTTTCAAAATACAACGGATCACGGTATTTCTGCCGAAATCCTCAGCCCCTATTAAGGGGTGCTCGGACGTTTGGTCGCCGGTCTTTTGGTCGCTGGTCAAATGGTGACAGTTTACTGTTGAAACCAGCTCTCAAATTTATATTCATGAGAGAGAGTTTAATATCTAAAAGAGAGTTTAATATCTAAAAGAGAGTTTAATATCTAAAAGAGTTTAATATCTAAAAGAGAGAATATAATATCTAAGTACTGTTTAATATCTAAGTACTGTTTAATATCTAAGTACTGTTTAATATCTAAGTACTGTTTAATATCTAAGTACTGTTTAATATCTAAGTACTGTTTAATATCTAAGTACTGTTTAATATCTAAGTACTGTTTAATATCTAAGTACTGTTTAATATCTAAGTACTGTTTAATATCTAAGTACTGTTTTATAATGAAGTACCGTTTAATATCTAAGTACTGTTTAATATCTAAGTACTGTTTAATATCTAAGTACTGTTTAATATCTAAGTACTGTTTAATATCTAAGTACTGTTTTATAATGAAGTACTGTTTGATATCTAAGTACTGTTTCATATCTAAGTACTGTTTAATATCTGAGTACTGTTTAATATCTAAGTACTATTCAATATCTAAGTACTGTTTAATATCCAAGTACTGTTTAATATCTAAGTACTGTTTAATATCTAAGTAGTATTTGACCGGCGACCAAAAGAGACCAAAAGACCGGCGACCAAACGTCCGGTCACACTATTAAGGTTATTTATAACTCAGCCGTTTACTACCTTAATACCGACTTATCGTACAAATATTTTAGTGGGATTTGCAAAGTATTCCGACAAATTATGAAAATCCACCTGTTAAAAAGAGTCCTTGAAGCTACTGTTTATCTTTGTATTTCTCTGTAAAACATACCTGGCAACGTCATCAATCATGATGAAATTCCGTCTTTTTCCTCTAAGTTGCAAAGAAGCCTCTTTTAAAAGTTCCACTTTTAATGCAACGCCCAACACGGGCTGACTTTTTTTTGGGGATGTGCACATGGAGACGGAGTGACAGCATCAAGCCGTGTGATGCCAGACTAGCAGTTCCATCTCCATGTTAATGCTCAGGGGGAGAGCTTTACTTAAGTCGAGGAGGGAGGTGTAATCAGACCCCCAGCCTGTGATTAATGTTGCTCATCTATCTTCAGGCTAGTGCGACTCAGTAAAATTCCCAACAGTTCACCCGGTAAGATGTTTACTGAACACCATTCCGCCAGAAGCCATGAGAATGAGTTCAGTCTACTCCACCTTAAGAGCAAAGAGGACTCTACATAAAGTGTGCAAATCAGCCACAAAACAAACTATACAATTCCTGACTTTGGATATTATTGAAGCTTTGTATGTCACCTGAATTTTTTTTTCACCCCCAATTGTTCTAATCTTTGGCTACAAGGCAGTTTTCTTCTACTCATCATTCAAAGAACTAAAAAAAAAAGAAGCAAAAGATGTACTCTAGGCAATCTGGATTCATTTTACCTGCACTTTGAACAAAGCTAAAATGAGAATCTGATAGATTGACAAAGCGTGTAATGCATTTTACAGTTTTATGATCAACTTCTTGAGTGACACATAATTAATGAGCTAGACAACCTGGATTTTGCATGCAATATTTACCACACACACCTAAAAAGCCTTCAATTTTTTCAAAAGCTTACTACTATGCACCTTATAATCAGGTGCGCCTTATATATGGAACAATATTCACCACTATCTGCCAATGGATCAAAAACGACTGGACTGATATATATATTTCCTATTTCTGCATAGTCACTCTCTGACTACTGTGACAACGAAATTTCCCGAATCCGGGATGAATAAAGTTATCCAATCCAATCCAATATTCGTGGTTTAAATAGGGACCACAAATGTATTATTTTGAAGGGAAAATCTTCAAGAAAAATCATTGCATGTGGTATTTCGGAGATACTGTATACATCGATTACTGGATTAAACATTCGAAAGGTTGTTGCCTGCACATAGACAAATTCAAAAAGTAAGTCATGTGAGCAGTACAACCAGGAAGTGTGTCCTTAGCGGTCTAGTTGGTCAAGATGGTGGCACCCTGAGCATCTATTTTGAAATAAATGTCCGCATATTCTTGCATTATTGAGTTTTGTCATTGTCGCCTTGCAGTTTTGTGCATGTCAAGTTTAATTTATGCACATATAAGCCGTACCCTCGATTCAGTCATCATGTTTTTGCGTGACAAATACTGTTTTTGGTTTAAAATTGCAAGACCTATCCTCTAATTTTGTAAATTAATACACGTTTTTGAGTTTTGTCAACTAAAATAGCAGTATTTTCTTACCAAAATCTTTGTGAGATGACATCCAGCCAATAGCCTTGAGGGATACAATAGCCAACAAACCCGATCCTACGAAGGAACCAATCCCAGAGAAGAAGAAGAAGAGCCCCATAATGGCACTTTGCATAGACTTGGGTGCAGCAGAGTAGGCAAACTCCAACCCTGCAAGAAAGTGAGGACACATTCATTTCATTAGTGTAATTGAGAAGTGGAACAAACACTGCTTGGCTGCTTTCCTAATTGACTGAATGGATGAGGGGCAAGAGAAGATAGGTAAGTAGTTGGGATGTACAAAATAATTGATTGATTGTGCAGTGAAAATTCAGAATTATTGTGTCGAGAAGAAATTGGAGTCCAATAGAATACATGACTTGACTACCAAAGTATTTTCACATGTTGCATTCACTGACTTTCAATGTAGTCGTCAGGTAGCAAAAAAAGGGGGGTAGGGGGGCTCGCCATCAGTCTGGCATCCCATTCTACTTTCTCGGCTATCTGCTCTAGTCTGAAAGACGATGCTACTTTTCTAAAAGATGAATCACGCTGTTTGCTTTTTGTGAAAGGTAAAATACGAAGGAAATCGTCAAGTGAGAGAAAAATGGAAAGAAGACGTCCCATGAGGGTAAAGTGGGTTGGAGAAGTAAGGGTAGATGGGGGTGAGGGGGTGGTCTTATTTGTTCCACTAAGCAGACCTGTTTGCCTGGAAGCTGACATTGATAATTTCATGGCACCTCATGATCTTTCAAATAAAGGCCGATAGCTACATCTGTCTGGGGAGATTATAGAATGGTGGTTGAATATGTTTGCTTTTTCCAGAGTTTAAAGACGACCCACTTAATAATATATATATAAAAAAAAATGGTTACAAGCAGGTTAGTAGAAAAGCATTGTTAATTCTTAAGAATTCAATAGTGCATTCATTTTCTTGGTTTGAACTTTGATTGCATGTACTAGGCAACAAAAGAAACAATATATACCAAATATTATTAGGTAAGAGCTTAGTAATAATGGTATTTAATGGAATTTAATGGACATTGGTTAACAAATGAAACGATTGGGGCTGAAGAATTGAATAATGGAATGCACAATACATTTTTATTCCCTAAGGAAAAGGTAATTTTCTCATGTCATGGATGATTTCAAGAGGATAAAAATAAATTGGCATGTATAAAAAGTAAAAACTTGTCGTTTTAAAGGGGAATCAAAGATTGACAGGGGGTGGATTTGGGAAGATTTATTTCAAACAAAAGAGAACTGATGTGTCATCATTTCACTTTCTTAATGTCTCAATTTTGACAGACTATTTTTCTTGTTGTATTTGTTATTAAAAAAAGTGCTAAAAAACATGCACAGAGACAGAAAGGAGCTTAATGCAACTTCTGCTTTCATAAAAATGTGATTATCAAACTATGTCAGGGCACCCTAATTATACTATTTTTATTATTAATCATTTAAATTTGCAGTTTAAACAAGATTTTCTGTTGCCTAGCAAAATGATTATTGATGTTGACTTCAAATTTACAGGACCTTTAAAGGTTATCTGTTTAGATCTCTCTACTTCCCTAAAAAAATGTTTTACGGACAAAAGAGGAAGGTGGTCAGACATGGAGAAAGGATAGAGGGGGTTAGCGTGACAGACTGCTTTCGATGTGTGATTATATTTTTAGACTGTCAAAAAAAAAATGTATCACGCCGGAGACATTGCAGATGAAGGAGCAAGTCAATGGTAGCAAAATAGGCGGAATTAATGGATTAAAAGAACTGGATTAAAAGCCCTGAATATTCAATTTTTTATAGATCTAAAACTTATTTTAGCGTTTTTTAAATATCTTTTTAGATTTCACAAAATTATTTTTGAACTAAAAACACAGAACAAAATGATTAAAAAATTACAATTATTGATTTAAAAGGGGGAAATCGGGAAATTTAATATACATCTATACTCATAATTATAATTTGATCCTAAAACAGAAAGTCAACACTATTTACTTTCCGGGCCACACAAAATGAAGCAGCGGGCCAGAATTGGCCCCCGGGCCACCACTTTGACACGCATGAACTTCACAGTCACCTCTAGAGCCAGCCCTTGTTGATGTGTTGTAACATTTTTGTAGAAAATCTAGCAGATTTTGTCAACTAAGGTGGTATCTCCATATTTAACAGTATTCTCCCAGTCAGGCATTTGTGTTTTTTTATAATATTAAATATCTAACAGTGTTGGTGCGTTTTTTGGCTTTCTATCCAATACTTTCATTCCTTTCTTATAAATAGTTTCAATTAGTTTTAGTGTTATTTTCCAGGGCATTTGCATCACAGTTCAAACAAAGCATATCATGAAAAAAAGTCAACTTTAGACATATTTGTCAGGTAAGGTGAGTCACACTAGTAGTCTGCAGTCATTTCATTGATCTTAAACTAAAAGTGATACACTATCACCAAGTACCTGCAATGCTGGCAAATATTTCACTGATGCCGATCAGCACATATTGAGGCACTTGCCACCAAATGGGTAAATCTGCTGCGTAGTAGATTACATTCCCAAGCACTTGATCAATGGGACCATTGGCTTTGATGATCTCCAGTCTTTTTGTCTCCAAAATACCTGAAGGGCAGACACATACAAAAAGTTTGACTACAAATATCAGTACATACCTAAAAAAATATATACCGTATTTTCAGACTATAAGGCGGACTTAAAAGTCTTACATTTTCTCCAAAATAGACAGTGCGCCTTATAATCCAGTGCGCCTTATATATGGAACAAACAGAAAACCAAAAACCACCACTGTCTGAAATAAAAAAAACAAAAACGCCTGAACTGAAACAATACTGTTAAATATGCAGATGCCATCTT